>NW_022693589.1:537516-542657 GCF_011630105.1 Anneissia japonica | reverse complement strand
ATAACATAATTCCATATTTCAGCTTAATTGAGGGAAAAATAATGAATTTTAAGGACGAAATTTCACTGTCACGTGTCGTTTACTAAACAAATTTGTGTATATCCGCATTCTGTTACATTCCGTTGCAACGCATTGGTGGTATTAGAGGGAACGCCAAAAGAGCAACATTCAACGTTAATTTCTGCTGTTTTACTTTCACGTGTCGTGTACTGGAGCAAAATGGTCTATTTCCGCATTCCAGGAATAGTTTTATATGGCGCGCCAAAAGAACAACATTCAACGAATACAAGACATTCCCTTATACCAATTAACACTACTGCTGTTTCCTCGCATTTTAGTGTTTTCTAAAGATTCTTTTGTTATGAGAAATGATAAGAAACTGCTTTCAAAACCATGCAACCTATCTTCTTTTAGTAGACATATTGTTTTATTTACTTGTTTTAATCGGAAAAAATTCACGACGTTTACATACTAGAGGGTAAGCGAGCGCACGCAGTGAGCGCACTCTCTCGTTTTCCTTACCACTCCGATTTGCAGTAACACTGAAATATGCACTTGAGTGCATATTTCAGTGTTATATGCACTTGAGTGACAGGCTGAATGTCAGTTGCCAGTTCAGCTACTGCAGGGTTGATCAAGCTTAGAGGTTTTGTGTATTTTTGTATTTGTTATAAGGGCCTTTTGGAGTCAGTCTTACTGTAAGAGCTACCCTCATAAAAGAAAGTTGAATAAATAAATAAATAAATTTGAAAGATTTTTTTTTTCTCCGTTTAAATAAACCAAACTTTTGGTGCGACAATTAATCAAGTAAAGAGCACGTTTTGTATGATGAACCTCAAAGATAACTGTCCCGGAATTATGGTTGTCGCAACAGTTAATTTGCATCTTGAATTTAGAACTTACTGATATATCACGAAGGTTAGGTGGGTGCGATAGCCTAATAACGGTGTATCAGGAGCTAGAGAAAACAGATCTGAGACATCCTGCGGTCTGTAGGGTTATGGAGGAATTAGTTCAGATTGTTCTGAATAATAGCCCGCAGTTATAACCTATGCAGTGGTGGTGCTAACGTTAATTTCATTGCCAATCCGTAATATTGTGGCCTAAAAGCACAATTGTTGGCCATATGCCTACTAAGCCATATAAACCATCATCAAGGCTCTAGTCAGCCTCTTTGTTCGGACCCCACTGTCGGACATTTCAGATCCCTAGTCGGTAAATATTTGGAGCCACCACTGAACTAATAGGGTGATAGATAGTGACCAGTTAGTAATTGTCACTCACCTTTAATATTGACTTCAACAGATACATTTACAATACTTGGCATGATATACTCTTCCTCAGCTTGTGCTACACAGTAATACGTTCCGCTGTCTTCGACCTTTGCGTTCTTTATTATGTGCATTGCTGACAAAGAGGCGTTGTCTGGACTGGTGCTTGTTGTACAGTTTAGTCCATGTCTTAGGCAATAAGTGGAATTAAGACAACTTTCACTACTGTGTTTATCACAGAACCACATTTTCAGTTTGTGGAGATTCTCCTTCTAAAAAAAATGATAAGTAGGCCTATGATACTAATTGTAAAGTAGACGCATTTGATATGTCTGTAAGTGCAATATCTATTACTATATTGGAACCGTCTTTTGCGGAAAAATGGAAAAGAAATTACCACAAATATAACTTCTTTCCATATAACACCAACATTTTCTTCAAACACAAGTAATTACCCCACAATATAACAACAATACCATAAAACATCAACATACTTTGCAGAGGTATCACATAGTTGAATAGTGGTAACATTTTTTCGCCTAACAATGTAATTTTATTCAAAAGTTTTCTCCCTAAACCCATGGACCCTATCAATTAGGGCAAAACATGGGAACTAAATTATATCGTTAATCAAAAAATACTAACTACTGATTTCTTATTTACTTTCAGTGGTATTATAAAATATTATATTGTTTGAAGGTTTGCATGGCGAAGTATAATATATAATTAATGCTTGCGGTACACCACGTAGATAGTTCTGAAAAGAACTGTTGTTGTTGGTTGAGAATATCTCGACGTTTCTGTTGACTTGCTTCAACCGTCTTCAGGAGAATAATATCTGCAGAGATCTCAAACAGGGAAATACTTATATGTTTGAGTGATGAGACTTGCTGCTGATTGGTTGAAAACTAAACAAAGGCTGAGCCTACCAGTGAAAAGCTATACAAAAGCTAAAATTCACGGTCTGAATAGAAGGGCGGGGCGTGGCTAGAAAGCCAAGACAGTGGCATTGTTCTAGCTGGGGGAAGGAAAGCCAAAAACAATGGCATAGTTTCCAGTGTAGAGGGAAAGATTTGGCGGCAAAAATTTGGTTTAGGTCCGGTTAAACATAAATATAAAATATTATTTGTATATTTGCTAGCGTTTTCTATAAATTTTACAATACTCGCAAAGCCAAGGTTTTTTTAATTTGGACTAAATCATAAATCATTTTGTTCTGGTCTTGTGACTAAAACACAAAGTATTGATTAAAGGTTTGCATGGCGAAGAAATGAGCTTTTGTCCTATTGCAGCACATGTTTTACCTCTTTTAATTATGTAGCCGTCCACTACTTTAAGGGATGTGATTGGCTTTGTGTTTTAATATTATATGTTGAAGCTTGCGGTACACCACGTAAGTAGTTCTGAAAAGAACTGTTGTTGTTGAGAAAGTCTCTATCTTCTATAGTCATGCATTCCCACAGTCAACAACACCGTGTACATTGGGACAAAGCCGAACTAATAGCCACTCCAGAAGGACTAGAGAAGCCATCGAAATTGACAAACACAATACTGTACATCAAGACATCGGATTTGTCATTAGCGATATTTGGCTGTCCATGTTTAATCGGACCTAGCGAAGCCCCACCATTTCCCGCCTTCTGGAACTATGCCTTTGTTTTTGGTCTTTCCCGCCCTGGAACCATGCCTTTGTTTGGGCGTTCCCATCCCTTTTGTTTTGTTTTCGTGAACAATGGCTTTTGTTTTAGCCTCTCACTAGCAGTCTTCTCATTGGTCAGTTTATCCATCCAGCCTCTCTACCCAAACATGGAGACTTTCTCAACAACAACAGTTCTTTTCAGAACTACTTAAGTGGTGTACCGCAAGCTTCAACATATATATTAAAACACAAAGCCAATCACATCCCTTAAAGTAGTGGACGGCTACATAATTAAAAGAGGTAAAACATGTGCTACAATAGGACAAAAAGCTCCAAGAATAACAAGACATTGGCGCAGTGTGAGTAGGTGTTGCTTAGTCTGAAAAACCGTCGTCCTCGACTTTACTCTCTTGCAAAAGTATCTACATAACCAATTTCAAATGATTTTTAGCCGATAAACCATTAAAGTTTCAACCTGTCTCTCTTTCGAAACTTACCTGTAATATGACTTTACTGACTTGACATTCAATTATTATGTCTTCTCCGCTGATATGTTCATACTTGCTAGTAGGTGAAACAATTTCAATTTTCAGTGGAAAATCTGTTGGACGATCACGGTGAACCAAGTTTACTTAAATATTGTATGTTTACCGTAAAACCTTATTCTTATTATTTGTTTTTTGGACCACTGAATGTGCTTCTTTTCAAAATGGCCTCTTTCCGAGAGGGGCTTCTTTTAGAGATTACTAGAGGAGGGCTTCTATTCAGGGTCGTGACAAAGTGCGAGTCATGCGAGCCAATGCGCGAGCCATGCGAGTCATACATTTTTAATTCTTTTTTTTTTCACCGTGAAGCTTTGCCTGTGTAGTCCAGTCATGCGCAGTACATAACTTTTTCGAATCGTCGATCCGGAAGTATGCAGCGCTGATAGAGATGTTGTTAAAATACAGATATACAGATACATACATACAGATATATTTATATATATATATGTACTGTATTTATTGATATATCTATTTATATATATATATATATTTATATATATATTATTTTATATATACTGTATATATTTATTTATATATTTTTATATATTTTTATATTTATACATATATATATATTTATTTGTATATTTATTTATATATATAGGCCTATGTATATATTTATTATATATTTATTTATATATTTATTTTTATATACGTATTTGTGTATATATATTTATTTATTTATATATATAATGTATTATTGTTTTATATTACTTTATTATTTTTTATACTGTAATTATTTATATATTTATTCATATATTTATTTATATATTTGTTTGTATATCTTTTGTATATTTATTGATATATTTATTTGTATATGTATTTATATATATTTATATGTTTATATATTTATATATATAATTATTTAAATTTTTTAAATATTTTGTTTGTATATTTATATATATATATATATATTAATATGTTCATATATTTATTTATATATTTATATATATATATATTTGTATATATATATTTATATATATATTAATAAGTTCATATATTTTTTTTATATATTTATTTGTATATATATATATATACATATATATTTATTTATATATACCGTATTATTATATTATATATATACTGTAATTATTCACCCTCCGTACTAATAACAATAGAGACAAAAGAGTGTATTCAGATTACGTGACAGTCCTCAAGGAAAAGTCGTAGCAGAACTCTAGCAAAAGATCGTAAATATACAACTTTACAAGCCCACGTGACCGTTCGTAGACCGCAAGTTTCGATTTTTACCAGGAAGTGTATACTGAGTAAAATCATTCACGCGTTAATTGGAACACTCGCAGAATAACGGCACTCGCATTTTACTCGTGTAACACACGCACAATACACGCGTGTAATGTCGAATGTTCGGTAATCAGTACTGTATATTCATTTATATATTTATTTATATATTTATTTCTATATATATTTATATATATATATTTATATGCATTTATATATTTATTTGTTTATATATTTATTTATATATTAATAAATATATTAATATATATAAATATATATATATATATTTAAATATAAAAAATATATAAAAAATATATGAACATATTAATATATATATAAATATATATGTATATAAATAAATACACAAATAAATATACAAACAATATATATAAAAATTAAATAATTATATAAATAAATATATAAACATAAATATATAAATACATATAA
>NW_022693589.1:530037-537220 GCF_011630105.1 Anneissia japonica | reverse complement strand
ATATAAATACAGTATATATTAAATAATATATATATATATAATTATATAAATAAATACAGTATAATACAGTGTATATGTATGGCTCGCGGACTCGCATGGCTCGCTGACTCGCATATTGGCTCGCATGACTCGCTGGCTCGCGCTTTGGCACTACTCTCTATTCAAAATGAATGCTGTAAACATTTTTCAAATATGGCATTCGAAATTCTGTTTAATATTTTTTTTCACTTGACTCATCGACGAATCACTTGATTCATCATCGAATCACTTGATTCATCGACGAATCACTTGATTCATCATCGAATTACTTGATTCATCATCGAATCACTTGATTCATCATCGACGAATCACTTGATTTATCATCGAATCACTTGATTCATCATCGACGAATCACTTGATTCATCATCGACGAATCATTTGATTCATCATCGACGAATCACTTGATTCATCATCGACGAATCACTTGATTCATCATCGACGAATCACTTGATTCATCATCGACGAATCACTTGATTCATCATCGAATTGTTGCTTGAACGGCGTTCCATATATCAGTCAATATCAAACAAGCATTCAAACAACCATCCAAACAATTAATCAATTATCCAATAAATGAATTTATCCATCAACCAATAAACCAGTGAATGAATCCATCAGTCAGTCAATTAACAAATAAATCAACACATCCATCAATCGATTAACTTAGAAACTAAAAAAAATATCCTACTAACATTTGACAGTAACATGGGTTTTGGTATAGCTTGGTTTAGCGATGAAGCTAGCATCCCTCGTATCAGCTACACAGTAGTAAGTACCACTGTCATTATGGCGAACCCTACTTTTAGTATATATTATACTAAAGGCATTGCTGCCACTCTCACTTTCGTTACAAATTATAAGAGCACCCGGATCGGTGTCGGGACACTCTGAAGACGGTCTGCTAACGCATATATCATCATAGCCGAGACACAACCACATCTGAATTGGATAGTGATCTTCGTTCTACAGGAATACAACACAAAATCATCAGTACTAGTGTTGATTATTGAGCTTTGATAATGCAGCTCAATAGTTGGGTACCAAACACACATGGCTGATTAATAGGTCAAACACGCCATAATTACGGTAGTAGGTACCAAACTAACCACGATTTATCAGTTGATATTAAACACAACATGTCATGCATGGTTGATTAATTGGTACCAAACACATAATTAATAATTGATAGTAGTTGCTGATGATGATGATAATGATGATGATGATGATAACTAAAACGAAAACCAAAGGAACCTACCATTAAGGTCTTGTTTACGTTGCATTCTATTGTAAGTTTATCGCCTATGTGAAGAATGGTTTCATTTGTTCTCGGTAGAGTTATCTTAGGGTTCAGTTTCTCGCACTTTGGTATGCACGAGCGGCCGAGATCAACATCTACGTTTAAATATATTATTATTCAAAGAATTACCTGTACCACACGATGCCGACGAAAAGAGATACTGATATTGATAAACAATAATAATGCATGTTTGAATATTTAGATTGTGAATAGTCTATTATTGTATTCGTAGGGATATGTTTTTGAACGGGCACTACATGAAAATTTACAACAACAACAAAAATTATAGACAATGAAAACACAATCGTACAAAAAGATTTTTATAATAATGGTAGGCCTACTATAAAATAAGAAACTTAAATTAGCATGAACTTTTTAACGAGTGACAAATAAATTAAAAATTGAAGACAAAAAGATAATCATTCACAGAAGGAAAGCTATAGGCCTAGTAAAGAAAAATATTAACTGCCAAACATTCGAGTAAAATGATAGGCCTTACTACACAGATAGGCCCGTAATCAGGGCTTCCAATTATTCGACTGAAAAAAGGGGTTTCGACAAACTTCACAAGACCCTCCGCATAGACCTCAAAATGCCATCATTTTGTCGGGGACCACTGCACCCCGCCCCTCCTTCAATTCAATGATTAGTTAGATTCATCTGGGTATAGCCCACCATAGAGTGGTTCAGCAGCCAGTTAACACAGCCAAGTCGTCAATGAGTCCGGCCCAGCTGGCTGGGAACTCTTACTAAAATTAATGATTTCGGAAATAATTTTTCTCTAACAACGTACTACTTGCAATTAACATTTCCGCGAAATTGATATTTCCCACATGAATGCAATGGCTTGAATTTTTAATTTTAAATACACGACAGCTGGGTCTCGAAAGAAATACTTGTATAAAATATGTTTATAGGGAAGAAAAATAGAAAAATAGAAACAACTGGTCAATCTCTATACATAAGGTTCGCTATTCATACTCTCTTAATGTAAAAGAGATAATTTTCACTCGAAAAGGGTGCCTACAGGGACCCGGCTCCAAGTTCACTCTTTCTTGAGTGAAAATTCACTCTTAAATGAGTGAATATTATTCTTAAAACAGGGGGAAATTACTAAAATTCATTCTGAATAGAATGAAATCTCACTCTTTATATTTCACTCCATCATGAGTGGTCCCTGTATGCACTCTTTCACTCTTTTTCACTCTTTTGCATTTAGAGAGTAAAGTTAGTTATTCATAAGGATAGTCAGTCATAACATTAGCTAACTCTATTTCGCTAGTCATAATCAAAAAAGGGGTTCGCTATTCAAATATTTATAGGCTTCGCTAGTAGCAATAAAAAAACGATCGAGTCATTTTATAAAAAGATCAATATTTTTAAGTGTCATAATCAATAAAAGGGCTTCGGTAGTCATAATCTAAACAAAGGACTGCTATTCGTAATTATTATATGACTAGCGAACCTTATTCTATATTTGTTGATAGTGTAATAAATAAGGCCCTCTATAGGCAAGTAATATGATAAGTTGATAGTGTGGTATGGGCGTTGTCCACAAAGACAGAGGACTTAAAACTTTGGAGTAGTGAAGACCAATAAATGTAGAAGCTCATTAGATGTAGTATTGTGTATTGATTATTGTCATACAACAAACAACACACACGGTGACCCCAACACCTTGAAATACCGGGTGGTGTCCAGCGGAGGGTAGTTTTACATAGTATTATTTTAGTTTTAGTTAATATTCAATTCATAATCGCCTAGAATCCACGACTCCGGGATGGTGTCCGGTGAAAGATAGTTTTACCTTGTATATAGGTCATTACATTCATAATCTCAATTTTCAAGACCCGAAACCATTCAAAAATAGCGGAATGGTGTTCGGCGGGGGATGCTGTAGTTTACAATGTATTGTTACATTGTTACCTAGTTATTATTTCTGTTATTTATTTATGATCAGATCCTTGCAGTTTTTTTTCTCTGTAAAATGAATTTTACAAATGAAAATAAATTATACTGAATACCTTTTATGACTGTGAACCCTTTATTTCACTCGTGAAACTGTTTTTCTATTATGAATAGTGAGCCTTATGGATAGAACGTTTATATTAGGCCTATTGGTTAATTATTTTTCTTTCTTGTTGGTTGTGTTGCAGATGACTTAAGTCATATTCAAACTCAAGCTTAAATGGCAACTACTGTTGATGAAGGTTTGATCCTCGTTGTTTCGTGAGGGAACGAAATGAGCACCCTCTCTTGTTAGCTGTCTCACATTTTTGTGGTTTTCTTTTCGCGCTCCGATAAGACACAGCAAATTATTTTTCGTAGAGAGAGAAGCGTTCGAGAATTCTGTAGTGTACCGTAATTTAGTTATTTGAGAAAGTTAAGACGGTTGTTCTATGAGTATTGAGCAGTTAAACATCAAATTGTATTAAACTTCATTGTAAAACGGATCATAATTTGAATTGAATTGAATATTGAATTGAATTACGAATTAACCATCATTAGAATTATAGTTATGCTTAGAATTCTAGCATCGTATTAGGTATATGATGAATCATCATGCAAGTGAGGCGTGTTTTAATTGTACATGGACAGGAACGTTAATGATTTATTTTTATTTATTTATTTCAACCATCTTTAAAGAGGGTAACCCTTCCAGTTTAGCCCAGTAGGTTAACTGATATTCAGGGGCCCTCTTTAATAAAATCAAAGAACAGTACAAACAACATCATTACGATGCTACAATTCTAAGCATAACTAATATATGATTATTAGTAATTATTATAACTATTTGTTTGATTGCGTATTAATTTACTTTAATTTGTGGTACAGTATTTTAAGAGTCTAGTGCATTTTATATCCTATGCGGAGTGATATTTGCAGTGTTATGAGGCTTATTTGGGACTCGCATTTTAAGTTAGTGTAAGTTACAGTATAATCAAGTTGATCCCTGGAAGTGTTTTATCTCTAGTGGTTAGCCTGGGTGCAGTAGGAAATTAGCGGGAAAAAAGTAAAGGAAAATTTATTTTTGGTTTTTCTGAATCAGTATATCATATAGTGTCTCAGAAAAAAAATCCCCATTCTTAAAGCTTGGGCAATTTTTTTTATAGCACTTTAAAATTTCGACATAAAATATTCTATTTTGGGCTAATTAAGATGGGGGTAGAGGAAATAAATGTATGTTTTTAGTCACTTTTACATATGCTATGTATATCAAATGTAACAAGAACTTGGCTAAATAGTTACTCCTCACTCTCGTTAAAAAATTTAATCGGAATAATGACCTCATCACAAATAATTCCAAGATGACTGCCATTTTGGCGGTAAAACTCTTTTAAAATGTAAATTTAAATTTATTGTTATCAGAGCAATTTCAAAACAATATATATCCATACACACANNNNTTTTGCTCTGAAAGACCCAACAATTCAATTTATGGACTCGGATCGGGGTAAATTGAAAAAAAACTATGGCATTATATTATTCACCTCTAGTTTTGCTATAAATGTGAAAATTGACAATAAACTTAGTTAACTAGTTACTCTTTACTGTCTTTATCAATTTTAATTGAAATAAATGATCATAATGCCAATTTCCAAGATGGCGTTCATCTTGGCGGAGAAAATGGTTATTTTTGTAAGATTATTATTATATTATTATTATTATTATTATTATTATTATTACTATTATTGTACAAAATACAATCTCATCAAAGCAATCACATATAGAATATATATAAGTATTATTATTTTAATAGTAGTATTATGCTTATTTATTATTTTTGAAATCATTAATAATATTATGTATATATTACTGTATTGTATTTCTGTTATTTCAAATTTATATTTTAATATTAGAATGAATTTAACATTGTTAGTACTGTTATATAATAATATTATTTATAAAATTTTTATTACAACTATTGATATCATTACAGTATTATCATCATCCATCATCATCCGTCATCATCGTCCTCACCTTCATCACGTCCTTATCAATCATCTATCGTCGTTATCATCATCCTTCTAATTCTTCATCATTTTCTTCATCATCATCCTCATCATCATATTCATCCATCATCCTCATCATCATCAATGGCATAGCCAGCTGTTGGGACAGTCCCACACAATTTTTCCAATGGGTCCGCAAAAAATGGTCCACATTTAAAAAAATGGTCCAAATTATGTAATTTTATGCATAAAATGGATCCAGATACCTTATATTTAGTTAAATATGGGTAAAATTTAAGAAAATGGGTCCAGATATTTCATATTTTTGCGTAAAATGGGTCCACATTGTTTGAATTTACACAAAGTAGGTCCGCTCTGATATTGTCCCACACCGTTTGAAAATCCTGGTCATGGCATTGATCCTCATCCATCATCGTCACCCTCATCACCATCCTCACCAATCATTGTTAACATCATCACCATCATCTTCATCCTACTAACCATCCTCATCCATCATCATCCTTATTCTCATCATCATCAACCTTATCCTACTTATCATCATCACTCATTCATCATCATAGTCCTCATTATCATCATCATTGTCATTATCATCCTCATTACAATCATCATCTATCATCATCATCCTCATTACAATCATCATCTATCATCATCCATTATCATCCTTGTCCTCCTTATCAACCACATCATCATCATCCTTATTAATCATCATTATCAATCATCATCCTCATCATGAGGATGATAATGAAGATGAGGACGACAAGAATGAAGATGAGGATGAGGGGTAGACGGGATGTTTCTCATCATTCGTCATCATTAACCTCATCAACATCATTCTCCTCATCAACATCATTCTCATCAATCATCCTCATCATCATCACGATCACCCTCATCAACGACCGTTATCATCAATCATAATCATCATCATCCTTATTTTCATCATCATCAAACTCATCATCCTAATCCTTCTCCTTATTATCATCATTATCCTCACCGTCCTTATCAGCATCATTTTCTTCCTCGTCATCATCCACCATTAATCATCATCTACCTCATCATCTTTCTTCTCCTCATCAGCCGCATCATCCTCATCCTCATCATTCTTATCTTAATCACCATAATCATAATCATTATTACCATCATCATTATCATCATCATCATCATCATCATTACCATCATCATTTTCATCATTATCCTCTTCATCACCAGTCACTACCATCATCATGATCCTCCTCCTTATAATGGGGAATATAATGAGGATGGGGATGACAATAAGGAAGATGATGATGATAATAATAATAATGACATCAGTATATTAAGAATAACAGTACTAACGCGAATATTAATGTGAATTATAAACTATAATTTTTTTAAAGGCATAAGAATAATGATATACTATATTAATAATATTATAGAGTAACAACATAATAGTGTACTAATGATGATGAAGAAAAATGGAAAGATTAAATTTAAATAAGTAAACATTTACTTTAATTTTGATTGTCGGAGTCTTGGAATTCGGTGTGTTGACGTCATCATTCCAAATTTGCTTGGGAGGTGGGGAATTCCTGTCTGACAGGCCTAGACTCCCATCGTCCGATGCCTCGACAAAGTCGCCACACCACAAATAATGATTTGCTTATCCATATAACATTATTTTGATTGCCAATCCCTAATATTTTGGCTTAAAAGCAAAATTTTGGGCCATACAAAGCTAAAAAGAAACTCTCCCATAAGCCCAGGGAAGTTTATTCTGGGACTCTGACCGAGGGTCTAGTCGGTCCTGTGTTTGGACCAACCCTATCAGACCCCCTGGGGCCACCACTGAACGACTATATAATGGGTAAGTATTTAACTAAGGTCCTGTCAGTTTTCA
>NW_022693589.1:502893-529923 GCF_011630105.1 Anneissia japonica | reverse complement strand
ATTTTTACATTAAATACATAGTTTTTACCACCTTAATAGACGCCATCTTGGAATTTATCATGATGACGTCATCATTCCGATCAAATTTTTAAATAAGAGTGATGAGTAACTATTTAGCCAAGTTGTTGTTACATTTCATATCCACAGTATATGTAAAAGTGACCAAAAACATAAATTTATTTCCCCTACCCTTATCTTAAATAGTTTAAAATAGGGTATTTTAGGTCAAAATTTCAAAGTGCTGTAAAAAAAATTGCCCAAGCCCTAGGCATGGACACTATAGGGTATGCTGATTCAGAAAAACCAAAAATTAATTTTCCTTTACTTTTTTCCCGCTAAAGTTCATTTCAACAGTTTTACAACCAGACTATTAGAACTTTTGACCAGAGTAACCATGGTTATACCATGTAATACAAATAGAGCGGCTGTATTGCTATGATTTGAGAATCGCATTATTTCGGGTTTTCTTCATGAAGGTCTACGAGAGGAATACAGTAATAATATGTTTAAAGTACTTTAGGTATTTTTCTTTGAGTTTCATCGATACATATGGCATAATTCAAATAAATATTATCATTATTATTACTTATTAATATAAGAGAAACACTGCTATTTTCAACATTATTTGATAATGCTTTGTATTTGTCATTAGGTTAATTGATATTTCGACATTCAGCTGTCATCTGAGTAGAGTATACCGAGTTGAGTTGAGCTGTAATTTGAATCTTGGATGTCAAAAAGTGTGAGTTTAAGTACTGATTATATGAGTTAAAAGTATTGAGAATTAATTAGTTATAATTACGCTAATCTATATTATCGCGTTAAAAAGTTTGAGCCTCTTGAGTTATGTAGTTTCTTGTACAGTATTTTGTATTCGATAGGTTCGAACGACTTGTTGGGACACAATAAACTTTCAGATCAAACATAACAGCTTTTGAGTTTTTGTCAGCTTGAATACCGAAACACTCGTAACTTTGCACTAAAACATAAAAAGGGGCCGACATGCCCGACAAAGGAGTCCGAACCAAGGGGCGTTATTTAGATAGCCAAATTATTATTTTTCGTTCGACGACCTCGTCGTGGCGTCGGGGGATAATGCCCTCCCTGCCTTTCCACTGGCGTCACCATTGCATCACACTCAAATCCAACACGTGTTCAGCTTATATTTTTATTCTCTGTTAAATTAGGACTTGATGGATTTGGGGCGCGAAATGTGAGCTGTGTGGCCGCTCCCACCATCAAGATTTCTGTGGTGGGGGAGTGCTCCTATCTCCACCTGAATACGCCAATACATCACTCAATCCCTTCTCTCGGACCAGGTCATGGATTAGTACTCTGTCCTCCACCAGGCGGAGAGATACTAAATCCCCCACCCCATCTCTTTGTGTATAAATGGTGCTGTGGCATAGATAGATAGTCTGTCGTAGAAATTTTCATTGGTAGGCCTAATTGTGATTCTCGGTTCTATCAGCAGTCTAGTACAGTATTATAATAGATGTAACATTCGACTTTTAAATAATCAAAAAAGAATTACTTGACGTCATAGGGTTGGGGTAGGGTGTGCGCTCCCGAGCAATTAGATTGTGTAATACTATAAAATATTATTTAAAGCCAGCCGATACATACCTTGGCCAATCGATAGCTCATTTGCGAAGCCAGCATGAATGTAGGCAACGCTAACAAGGAAGCAGGAAACAAGTTCTAGAACACGTACATTTCTCATTTCTCTGGTGTACAAAAGCCTACACAATGTATATTAAAATACACCTACTGTCGGGCTAGCGTATAGTGCTGCCTGGTTTACCACTGTTGTCATAGAGTAATTGTATTATAGGTCGATACAGGCCTACAATCGGAAACCGACCAATATAGTCAGACCGTAAACTGACTGAACTGTAGGTCAATAAGTACTGTTCTAAATTAACAGGACTGGAAAGTCCACAGAATTTTTGAGACGTTTGATGAAACAAAAACAGGATACATTGAAGACGGATATTAGCATCTTTGTGTGCAAGGGCGTCGATCCGTGGTTGAAAGTGGGGGTAGGGGGTGACGAATTGCAAAATAAGGAAGTTTTGGCCCGCAGACCCAAGGCTTGGCTGGGGGTTGGGCCGCTTAGGACCCCCGCTGAGAGTCCAGGGGAAGCCCCGGAAGCTCTCTGGCGTCTATAGCCTTATAAGTCGTATCTAATTGATTTTAAGGAATGCAATCAACCTTTATTTCCACGCTACACTTTCAAAATACAGTGACGGATCCTGGCGATTTAGAGGGGGGGGGGCAGGGAGGAACTTTCACAGATGGAGTGTGAACCACCTCAGCCCCACCATGATTATGGCACCTCTAGTTGGCCGGAAATAGCACTCTCAGACTTCAATTTGAATATAATTTTCTTTTTTCTCCACTTTCAAATTTTGGGGGAAAAAAATTGGAGTGTGGGACTGATAGGCCATCTTGAATCTGCCACTGAAATACTCACCATAACAAGTTTTTCAATTTATCCTTGTAATCATAATCATGCCCACTTTTATATTTCGTGCAAACTAACATTCATAAAAAATAATGATTTATTATCTACTGATTAGTTTTGACGTACCGGTATTTAAACCATGAAAACAAATAAGATGAACCTTGAACAGTTACTCGAATTTAGTCTCTTTGCATGTACAGTACTTTCACAATCAACCAAGGTTTTTCATTTTCTACTATTTTTGAATTCCACTTTTGTACAAGTAGTATTGCGACTACACTATTGTGAGTGGAAACACACCGCCTAGGGAGTTATGCACACAAAACATTAGTTAGCATTTTTATTTCACAAACATAAAGGTGATTTATTAATTTATCATGGCGCGAGATTGCGTCAACGTAATATCGAATTTCGTAAACGTGCGTTATCACTACCGAATAGATAAATCCGAATCGGCCTATCAGTGTCAAAGGCTGCAGGATTTCCAAACATTGCGAGACAATATCAGGGTGGACTCACTTTATGCGTAAATTCAAATAATGTGGACCCATTTTCTTAAAAGTTGACCCATTTTACGCAAAATATGAAAAATCTGGAATCATTTTCTAAAAAATTTACCCATTTTAGGCTAAATATGAGAAATCTGGACTCATTTTGCATAAAATTGCATAATTTGGACCCATTTTTAAAATTTGGACCCATTCTTTGTGGACCCATTAGAAAAATTGTGTGGAACTGTCCCAACTTAGTTGGCTACGGCATTGGTTTACTAAAATAACGGCTATATAAAATTCAATTGACTAAGTATATATTTTTGAAATTAGGAAAAACAGGAATTTATGTATGCAGATAATATTAACACTAGCATATACTAAATCGCTTATAGTATAAATTGTGCTTTTGAGTGTTAGAATGTTGGCCTAATAGTTTACACGCTTCCAATTTTAACAGCGTACAGTACATAGTTTCACAATAAATTTAGGCTCTGATAACCGTTGCACCCCGGTGGCCAATCCATAAATTTGAAATAGAGGGGGACCAAAGAGGGACTTTTGCAGATGGAGGGTCTAAACTGCCTCATCCCAACCATGGTTTGGGCTGAGGTAAGAACATTAATGACTATGGCACCAGATGGCCGGAAATGGCACTCTTATATACACTCAAACTTAGAGTAGATTTGTCTTTTTCATTCAATATACTGTACCCATAAAATCGATGGATGGTTACGGAGATATACGAAATGTACAAACAAGTGCGTTTTTACTCGGTCTTGGTCTGAAAAATTATGCACCGCACTTCGAACAGAACACAAGTGAACAAACAATTCATGACAGTCATATTCGTAATTATTGTTCTTTCCACTCGCTTTGAAAAGTGGGTTTTAACTATGGAAGATTGGTGAAAAGTGGTGGGGGGGGGGGAGAAATTAATATGATGTCCCCCTCCCCTACTTTGGAAAGTGGGGTAACGTGTTGCCCCCCTGTCCCCTCCCCCGATCGACGCCCATGCATGTGTGGGATTTCCCGCAGTTCAGAACATGCAATAGTGGATAGAAATTGACGCAAAAGATATAATTGAGTACAATGCCTTAACGAAACTTACTCGTATGATGATGATATGGATTTCAGGTTTAACAAATTTGTTTTTAAAACTCCTCCCCTAGAAGGTCAGGGTATGTACCCCCTGTTATTTTCCCCTAGATGCGTCCTCTGCAAATTTAGAACAGTATTTGTACAACTAACAATTTGTTACAAACTTGCAGTTTTTCTTGACACTCAACACATTTTCATAAAATACTCTATAAAACATCAGCCAAATCAATACGAACATGATAATCAACAGAGTATAGTTAGGCTATAGGCCTATATTAAACGTAGACCTACATAGTGGATGACAATAATAAGCTAAAGATATGAAAATGATAAATTCTGAACGTCAATAAAGAATTCATTTTGAAAAGTATCTTTTGGGCCTCCCGTCTTGTCGGTAAAATGCTTAAAATTGAGAGCGTATCAGACTTGCCACAAGTCTCTTATTTGATTTTTCGTAGTATGTATTAGCAAATTTCGGAGAGCGCCACCATCAGTTATGTCGAGAAACTTTTTGATGCGAATTAGAGACTTGTGAAAGAGTAGCCTAGTCAAATCGATTGCAGACCGTTGGCCGTGACAAGCATGACGCAATTTTTAGGATGCCGTATTTGGCAATGGGGTGACAATTAGTGTCCATCTATACTATCTCTCCGCCAAATATCATGTAATTTTTTCAGCAAGTCAATAATCCAATCAATCCTGGAACTGTGGATGTTGGCATAATTTGATCAGCGGAGTCTGTCTACACTATAAAATAGAGCCTATCATAAAAAAAGCGTCACATAAAATGTGATGGAAGAGTTCAACATTTTTTGATACAGTTTGATAGTATGTGATATGCCGTTACATGGGCACATCACATTTTTTGTCACATAAAATTTGATAGTGGAGACAAAGCTTTTAGGTCAATATCAAAATGAGGATATTTCTCTTGGACAGACGAGAGCTCCCTGGACAGACAGATTTCCACTTTCATCTTCCTACATTTGTCTAGGCCTAGTCCTACTTCTTTTCCGACAATTTGCACCTTTAACACATAGGCCTACTCATCGGAGTTTTCAAGAAAACCTGCAATGATCATGCTATCCTGCTAATTTCAATCGGCCGATGGACAACCAGCTAACCACCATCACCACCACCACTACTAATTTTATCTGCTATTCTGCTGTTATGTAAAAACTCGCAACATTCTTGTCATGACGAGCCATGCTCTCTGGACGATTATCTTTTCCGCCGCACCATTTCGTAATTTGCAACCGTAACAATGAGAAGAGCGATGGTAATAATAAAAATAATGATAATTACATTGAATTTATCTCATGATCTTATTGGGAATTTTTAATCCTCAGAGCAGCTGAGGAGTCGAAGCCTACCAAACCAATCAGAAAATTTGGTCAGTACAGCAACGAATGATTCCTCCTTGGTAAGAATGGACCATGCAGCTTTCAGCGCATCAGAAATTATGCCATTTTAACGCACGATTATATTTTAACCATTCTCTAATACTTTTTTTTCAGTTAATAGGTAATTTTTGTAGAATTGAAGTACAAGATCAAGTGTCCACAGTAAATAGAATTTACTATTTGTGATGATGACATAATTAATGTAGAATAATTGAATCCCGACACGATGGCGTGCATTTCGATACTTGGAGTATGTATTATACGGTCTTATAATTTTGTTGTTCATTTTGTTCCAAACTTACCAAACTTTAGTCAGCGATGTGGTAACAAACAAGTTACTACAGAAAACAACAACATGAATAAGACATGGGCAAAAACAAGCCTCCTGAGTTTCCCTCCTTCAGGGAGGCTAACAATTGAATACCATGCTTTGGAGACTACTTCAATGCTTGTGTATTCTTATATAAATGTTGTTTCCTTTATAATATCATTTTTTAAAATTATATATGCCATAAATAAGATTATCGGTATATACATTATATGTATGCCTCCGTTTTCGGCAATTTCTGTTGCATGACCAATCTCGGTGGCATGACCAATCGTGGTGGTATGATCAGCACTGCTTTTTCCAATTACATTATGACTGTGACAAACTTGTTAAATTCTGAAATGCAAGCAAAGTCTTCCTGACTTCCTTCTCCCCCTTTATGAAATCTTGGAAAAGAACACAGATTATTGGGTTGTTTTTGTCAGTGTATTTTTAATATCAACTCCAACTACTCCATTAAAATAAAAAGGATTACAAAAAAAAAAATCAATTAGTTCTTCATAATAAATTTAATATATTTAGTTTTCACTGCAAGAGAAAATGTTTCAAAGTCACTGTAATAGAATTCCAAGAGGTAGCATCATGTGGGAATCTTATCAGCAGCATTTGGATCTGGACCTAGAAGTTCTTCATCAACTGATATTGCTTTTTTAAGATCCTCTGGCAGATGTGAAATGTTCCCTTTGTATGGCAACCACTTAATACGTCCCTTTTGCAGCAATTGGGAACTATCTAATGTCTCCAGATACTGAACCTTAAATTAAAACAAGAGTTGCAAAATGCTGTAATAATGATGCTACTAAACAATAAAATATTTGACTATTACTGCAAAATGTAAAGACAATGTCCCATAGAACCAAATTAATGAAAGACACTAACACCCCTAATTAATGTACTTTTAGTTGTTTCTATGCCTTGATAAAATTGCATTTATTTGTTCTGTTTTTAATTTGATGTACAACAATATTTTCAGTTGATATTATGTTTCAATGTAACTTTTATGTTCCTGTATATTTGCTTAGTTTTGTATGGCTCAAACCCCTCCTTGAGGGAGTTTCCTCTGTTATAAAGGAGTGAACCAGTAAATAAATAAAATAATAACACAAAAACAATAAATAGAACTATTAGCAAAAGTAATTTTTGTAAAATTACTGACATTTTACATGGCAAAGACAAAGATAACACATTGGTAAATACACACAATGTGCAGCCACATGTACAATATATATGTGTGTATGTTTACTGTACATAGGTGTATTTAGAATACTGTATTTTCTAATGCATCTAACTTACCTGGATTCTTACATATTCCACCATATCGGCTAACACTTCAGGGTCATCACATCTCTGAAGGAATAGATTCCGCCAGAGCGCACCGGCAAGAACATGATCATCAGACAAAATACCCTATCAAAGAAAAAAAAAGAAGATAATAGTTTTACAGCACACTGACAATTCCTGTTCATTTATTCCTGCCGGAATTAGATTTTATATTTTTTACTTTGACTCTGCCAGTGCAAACATAATGTTCATTTTTTCCAATGCAGAATCATTTCATACACAATAGAAACAGAGTCTTTTACTGCACCGAGCACTGCTCAATAGTAACGGATTAAAAACACATATTAGAGAAGAACTAAACCATCTTTCACACCAGATTTACAGAGCAAATGCCAATCTAAAACCACATGCCACAAACTTAACATTCTGTTACACTTCCACTGCATGCTAATGTAAGACTTCTTTTATATCTTGTTTACCGAACCTACTGCCTGTTAATAATGGTGATTTAGAATACGTAAAAATTAAATTTTATTTATCTCCAAAAATAAGATATATATATATATTTCTTCCTAATTATATAAATTTAAAGCATGTAACCATCCCATTACTACACTGTTTACATTCACCAATAAAATTTTATTTTTATTTTTTTCTCCCCTGGATGTGTTTGGCAAAACTATTTGCTAAATGAAAAACCAAAATTTTATTTTTTTCCCGCCCTTATCTGACGATCTATAAAAAAATAAGTTCGCGAAACAAGGTATAAAAAGTCTTGCCTAATGAATGAGAATTAACTTCCTTCTGTATATTTCTCAATGGGTTCAGCCCTCTTCATTATGGTTTCAAAATCAGCTGTTTACATGGGCTTACACACGGTTTCTATATTGAGTTTAACATACCTCATCATAAGCTAACAAAACTCCATGAAATTGTTCTACCATCTTTGATGTTGCTTCTCTTATTTTCGATGAAGGAATCTAAAATAAAGTATACAATGGTGATTACAATCACTGTATGTCTGATTTTAATTGATCCTTGTAATGCTGGTTTTATTTATGGCATTGTTTCAAAACTATAAAATATTATTTGTTTTTTTACTATATTGCGTTTTTTGTACATAAAAGTGCACATTTTACTCATATAAACCGATCTATTTACAGTGATTATTAGCACTCTACAAACGCTATAGCTGGGGGCTTCTGGTGGTAGATTCTTATGCATTTCCTACAAAATAAATATTGGATTTACTGTAGGTTACAGAGTGTTGTTTCCATCATAATCTACTCTAATACTTTGCACTACTGTACATAGACACGACACATAAGCGAGACCCCAAAGGTTCCCAGCAATGGCGGCACCAATAGAGAGCATCACTGTCTCACTTCCAATTTTGACTGTAACCTATTAACTTACATCCATTACACGTGCTCTTTCTGTGACATCAGTCCACATGGAAAGTATAAGGTAATGGGTCATGTACTTTCCTTCACGACCTTCGTGCCTCAATCTCAACATACACATCCTAATAAGATAATTAAAATCACATAATTAGATACCAAAGAATAAAAAAAATATTAAGAGCAGAGATTAACATACTAAATGATTCAAATTATATTCATAGATAATTAAAATCACATGATTAAATTTAAGAAAAAAGATAATTGATTAACTAGAGCAGCCACTCCATAGAGTGCATACCTTTGCCTGACTACCAACAAAACACAGGCTGTGTATGATGAGCGATTGCTTTTTTTTCTGCCCTGTGGCTGAATACTGAAGAATACGCAGGCCGTGTATGATAGCCGTATTCAGGCATATTATTTTCTTGAGTACTGCAGCTTACCCTCAAGAAAATAATGGAATCGCTCATCACATTCAGGGACATGTCTGAATATGAGTGGCAATTCCATTATTTTATTTCTTTTATGTTTGAGGGTAAAAAATTGATTTTTCCATGACTCTGACCTTGACCTTTGAGATTTTCTTCCAAAAATTAAATTATGTCATTCTTCCATAATTATGTATCATTCCACTAAATTTAAGATGATCCATTTATTATTTTTTGCATATTTTTGCTAGCAGACTGACAGGGGTGAAAAATAACCTCCCTTGGCGGAAGTAATAAAAGCACTAACAGCACAAATGATCTTAAGCTTGGTTTCCATAGAATTACTCACACAGTCACCGACAGTTGTTGGTAAGGTTGAACCTGGTTCAAAGTGGCCAATTGCGTTGCAGAAGTCTTCACCGCAATCGGCCAAGTGGAACCAGATTCAACCTTCCTGACAACTGTTGGCGACTATACATAATGAACCTCTCTTGAGTGTCCATCAAACTTAACAACTGACCAACCAGAACAGTGCCAGGGAAAATGTGGGGCATAGGGAAAAAGTCCATTAAAATCACATGATTTACAATATGAGGTGACAATACAGGGAATAATAGAAGAGATTAGGACCACAAATTAACTTATCATCATGCCTTAATCTTTTTTTTATTGAATATATAAAAACATTTCTACCACATTTTTTAAACAAAAATACTTCAATATTTCAGTTTTTTCATTTAATGTTGTGAATATTGTCAATAATTTATTAAATAATAATCATATTAAGTAAATTCTTTTATTAAAGTATGTATGTATATTATGCATAGAATTATAGAAATGTATATTTAGAAACCCTCACTTAATTTGTATTTATGTTTTATTAAGTTAAATGGGTCGAAGGCCTACTTTAAATAAAAGACTTTGGGCACAGAAAGATAGCAAGTATAAAAATATTACAATATTTTTATACTTATAATCTTTCTGTATAATAAGTATATAAATATTACCATATTAATTTTAGAATACTTATTATAACAAAATTAAAAGTTATCAAAAACATATCAATGTTCAAATCATATCCTGCCATTATCTCATCATAAACATATTTGATTAATAAGAGATAATAAAGATTAATATAAGAGATAAAGAGCATGGTTTAACAGACTAAATGATTCATTATCATATTTCAATCTTTGTTAATTGTAATACTGTACTACTACAATTAACGTTATAATATTTCAAATGGTTCAAGAAATACACAGGATTATCATACAACAGTATTACAGGTCTCCATCCAAATAAAGACCACTTTTAGAGTTCCCATGGTTTTTAACAGCTTTGGTCTCTAATTAGAATAATAAAGATAAAAGACATTTGTTAATAGACCACAGAAAAGTGGTCTTTAATTAGAGGGGGTCTTTACTTGGAGGGAGACACTATAATTATATATTAGATTATATTAAGAATCACTCACCAAACATGTAGTTGTGTAACCAGAAACCAAGAAAACAATGTGTCTGACATTCTACATGCTAAAGAAACACATTTAATATAAATTAATTTTTTTTTTTTAATTTGTGAGGTGTCATGACAAAATTAGTCTCACCGGGTCAATTTGAGATATTCAAGAAAAGAAAAGAAAATATTTTGACAGAAATTGGGTTCCAATGTTTCAGAAAACTGTTTATATGTATTTCACAATTAGAAAAGTTCTGAGTAGATTGACATGTAGTTAAAAGTGTTTTTGAGGCACATTTTGTACAGCCCTTGTTTAGACCAAGTACAGTATGTTTTCAGACTTCTACATTTTAAAAAGATTTTACTCTAGTTTTACTCAAGCTAGGAACCTGATTGAAGGACCAAAATAAAGTCTATAGTCATCCATCTTAAATATATCAACAGCTCATTCTTCATTTTTTTAAACAAGAAGACTCATTTTGTCATGAAAACTCACATATGTTGTACACACTGACTGACACACTGAAGAAAACTAAAAATATAACAAATAACTATAATATTCATTAATAATCAACAATTTAATAATATCACTAATAATCATAATAATAATACACTGGCAGAAAATCCCGACTCTTTTCCGAAGAGTGTACTGCGTACTATAACGTGTACATGGGTCATAATGCACACAGGACCAACAGCTTAAATGTCTCATCTGAAAGATGGTGCACAATCGTAACTTGCATTTCAGCCCTCCAGCTGAAATACAAGAAGAGCAGCAATGGGGATTGAACTGGGGACCAAGAGATCTCCATGGTTCAGCGCACACACAGTGGTTACCACCAGTTTTGCCAACTAAGCTAGGCTGCTAACAGGTAGTAATGGAAATGGATAATGGTAAATAATAATATTGTACAATATAATATTATTATAATAATATTACTAAATTATATTTACTATTGTATAACAAAAAGTATACAATTATGGAAAAAAACAATTATCATAGACAATAATCTTGTAATAGCTGCTTAAAAAATAGGATGTTTTTATCACAATGTTGTTAATAAAAAACCCATGCAATCTATCCAATGGTCAAAGGCTAATAGCAGGATCAATTGCTAGGATATTGCCATCAAATATAACATGTGGTTACTTTATAGATGGTCTACACCCCCTAAATTACAACCACCATATGAATGCTCGCATTTATTAATATGAAGAAATTTCTTAATGTACGTACCTCTGAAGAACTTAAGAAAATCAACACCATCTACACAAGAAGAGTACATATTCAGTCCAGCAACCCTCATTCTCTGAAATTTTTGGTAATTAATAGTAAAATTATTTTTAATAACTATGCATTTAGAGGGAAACTGAGGAGGAACACATAAATAAAATAAGGCCCAAGCACAACTGACCCAATATTGTGTTTTTAACACATCTCCCACAATTTATAATATTTGTACATTTATACTACTTTATTATGAATTGTCCTACAAGAGTCCGTCCTGATGGGTAGGCCTACACAGTCTGCCTCAAAATACAATTAAATGTGTTAAAAATGCTTATAAACCGGAATCTCCTGGAAGTCAGTTCTTCCAACTTGGGACCTTTCATGTAAGTGATTAGTAATATTTTATTTTTACATAAAAGATGAATACCTACAAAGCGATTGAATCTCAACTTGTAAAAAAAATTGAACCGTTCCTTTAACCTTAATAAAAAAGTCGGTTCAGACTGTATAACCATCTCTGCAGTCCTTCTCACCAGGGCCTATCAATAAAAAAAAATACAGAAAACAATTCATTCTACAGTTTCTAGGCTTGGTTAAGTAAAATACAGAAAACAATCATACATTCTACAGTTTCTAGGCTCGGTAAATAAAATCATCAGCATCATCAATGGTGTCTTTCGTCTTGCGACAAAAAGCTCTCCACTATTTCGAGCCATTTGCTTCTGTCATGGGCAGGATGGTTTTGTGATTTTTCCATTGTGTGTTTGGTAAATAAAATATAAAAAGAAATGATACTTTCTAAGTTTCAAGACTTGAACAAGACCTTTTTATACTTGGTGCAAAACTTTAATTTTGAAAGATATTTAGAGGCCTAAAAATATTTGTTTTGACATAATCAGGGGCAGATTTAGTGGGGGGGGGGGCGGCCCGGCCCCCCCCCTTTTTGAGAGGTTAAAAAAAAGGGGGAAAAAAAAAAAAAAAAGAAAAAACGATAGCCCAGAACGCCCGAAATGTTATTTTCAGGAGTCTAAAACACAGAAATTTCGCAGGGGAATGCCCCCGGACCTCCTATTTTAGTGTTGCCTCGATCGGAACAAATTTCGCCCCCCCCCCCCTTTTAGACATCTCTGGATCTGCCCCTGATATTAGCAAAATTCTATTGAAGGCGTGTGAGGTGAAAAAAGGTAATTTGCCCTGAGGCTCTGTTTGAGATACAATTGCATAGCATTAAAAAAGAAAGCGATATTATGTAAACAGTTCAATAATCAAATTGATAAATGATTTATGTTTATTAAATTGAGAAGATGATTAATTTTATTAGAAGATGATACAATAAAAAAAAAATTATTTAAAAGAAATTGTCAATTTTTGCAGCTCCATTTGCTAACAAATAGAAACAATAATAAAAAAAAATGAAATCATTGTTAAGTTATTGGCAGGTATGCAAAACAAGGTGTAGGATTCCTGCAGATGCTGATGGTTTTATTAGGTTCATGCACTTCAAACACTGAGAAACATTTCTGTAAACATTACTGCACGAATTTACACTGGATAAGTTCTGAAAATACAACAAAATAATGGTTCGCACTGAAGTGCTAGTATTTGAATTGAGAGCTAACCATTAGCACCAGCATAAGAATGCCAGGCTGGATTAGTGCTAACAGTTACCAGGATCTGGATGATAAATGTATGGTTATTGAGCACCTACACTGTACAGTACCTGTAAGCCAAAGGCTTGCTCAGGAAACATATCCTCCATAAAACCTGACCTAGAAATCTGTCTGCACACTTCGAAAAATAAGGGCTGATTTCTGCGCATATTTCACCAAAAATTAGGCTTGAACAAATCTTAGTAATATATAATAACCAATGCAATTACAATTCCGCGCATCTATTCTCCCAGCAATTTTTCGTGCATATTTGAGCTGATTTCTTAGATATCCTTTCCGCGCAATTAAAAAAACTTTACAGTATGGTTGAGTGCTATCGGTTAGCAAGTTGAGCGTTTTCAACATTATGCAATTACACATGTCCTACGCATTTCCAATTAACAGTTTCTTTTTGGCAAGTGATCCCATCTTCTTGATATCTAGGCCTTTAACAATCATGCAGACCTGTAAACCCGTACGCAATCGTTATAAGTTATGCATTCCAATTAAAAACTTGCGCTTATCCTAAAATTTGAGTAAATTTTGTTTCTTTTTCAATTTGTAATGAATTTTCATAAGAAGGGAAGATGTCTTTTGTTATCTTAAACTACTTTCAATAACCATTGTATCCGAGATCATAAACTCACTAGGTCTAATAATATCAATTTATGCCATAAGCCATAAGCATCCTGGGCCTTCAGCGGCCCTGGCCCCCAGCGGCCCCTGGCCCCCAGCGACTGTAGATGCCTTCGGCACTCATTATGTGTCACCTGATCTTACTCTTTGAAATTTCTCAAGGTTGACAGGTATGATTATATAAAATAAATAGGGGGTTTAAATATGGAATGAAAATATGGCTTAATTAAAAGGAAGGCTGCCATATTTTATGGTCTACTAAATATCTAGCGCTACTACTAGCCGTAGCCTAAGCCATACGTGGCCGGCAAGAAGCTAGACATGTCATAGTCTCATAGAGTAGGCCTAGGGGATGCTTTGGTTAGCTAGCACCCAGGACAAAGCAAGGTCTAGTCTTCAGGCTAGCCTACTACTACTACTAGGCTAGGCCTAGCTAGAGTACTACTAGACTACTGTACTCAGCCTAGGAATTGTTTATATACTAACCTACCCTAGTATAATGTGTATCTACTGAAAATGTGCGTAACAGTTTCCTCAACATCATTTCTCTATACCCTGTTACAGTCTGGGCCTACAAAAGATTGGAGGTTTTGGCATACATTACTACTACTAGGCCTAGAGCTTATTGCATATGCCTAGCCTCGAGTCGAATCCGATAACGGCCTAGCGAGCAAAGACTGCGGTCGAAGCAGCTTGCCATGCCTGGCCTTTAGTGTAGATTAAAGTGCGCCATCTACAAAGATCTTTGGTACACTTAGTCTTTTTGCTTAACAATGGGCTCAGAGCTTCAAAAGAGCTTTCTTTGTTTTTGTAGGTATCTTTGATCATTAGAGTAAGAATGCTTTGATCTTTTGTTTAAATCACTGCTATGTCACCTACTAGAGGTAATGTTTTGATTGGTTAAACACTTTTGGTACCAGTGCATATAAGCTTGCTAATATGGATAATTTTTTTCATTCCTGATGATGACATAATTAATGTCGAAATATTGAATCCCAACACGATGGCGTGTATTTCAATACTTGGAGTATGTATTATACTTTCTAGTCTTTTTGTGGTACACATCTTTTACTGTACCATAGAGAAAATTCTATTTTCTCTATTACCATAGAGAAAATTCTATTTTCTCTATGACTGTACACATCAAATCTTTGGTACATCAGCTACACATGTACTGATAGTGTTTTTAAAGTTAACGTTTTAAAACATAATTATGCAAGAATCGATACACGGATGATAAAACGTTCATATTTTTATCAACATGCTTTTCATGAATATCTCTGGGGCGATAAAATCTCAAACTTTTAAAATTTGTGGGGCTAACATGATTTTTTGTTTTGTATAGATTTGCTGATGTTAGACTACATTAATTGATTATGCTCTGCGCATAGCCTAACAGGCTCGGAGCCCGAATTCCCCAACGAGGGGTCCATCTCCCCGACGAGGGGGTGAAAGCTCCATGACAAGGGCTACACCCTCCCCCAACCCCGGGGAAGCCTAGCCCTTTTCCCCGGTCGAAGAAAAATTGTGTTGATTATTTCATTCTAGTATTTAAAAAAGATAATTTGATAGAAAACCACTGCAAGTTAAAAGGCCCCTGTGGGGTGTGCTAACCGCCTGTCAGAGGTATCCCCTGTCGGGGAAGATCTTACGCTACCACCGCAACGTACCCATATGATCGCGATATACAACATACGGTAGCACTGCTCGCACTAAAAGTTTGGGTGAGGCTATAAAACGAAGACCGAAGACCCCTATTTTTTCTCTTTCATTTTGATGATAAATACACCAGGCTGTCACAAAATCAAAATTACGAAATTTTTGGGGCGTCTGTTTGTGAAAATTTCAAGGGTCTTCGTTCATTATAGACACCCTCAGGCCCGTATCCAGGGGGGGGGGTGCGTTGGGTGCGTACGCACCCCCCCCCACCCCAAATCGAAAAACGTCCACTAATTATAACCAAAAAAATGTGACCTTGTTCCCATGGGAATCATTATAAAATGAATCACATAACAGTACAGTATTAAGATTGTATGAATGTACAAATGAGTTACAATAAGAATAGAGCGCTGACTCCACACGTACACGCACATCTTTTGTACTGCCAGCAACATAACACAACACACATACACACGTTATATGCACGTTATCGTCTAGGTGTATCTTCCCCTTAAACTAAAGCCGGTATGTCAGTGTATAGCAATGAAGTCAAAATGCTAGAATGACACCCCGGTTTAGACAAGTATAATCGTTCCTAGATCTCTCAGAAATACCCTGAGACGAGTATACTCATCATGATGATCCTTTTATACAGTATACCCCGTCAGCGATTTTTTTTTCGTACGAAACATTTGCATGAAACTTCACTCGGGCCATCTCGGATTGACTCGAGTGAGTACGATAAGAGGAACAAGAGCAGACACTTCGCAATGTCTGGTTACGAATTTATACAGTAGTATTTTTCATTTGGGAAAAATTTGCTTGTTTCTCCATGTCCTCCACTGGTAATTTTTTGATAGGCCCTATCGCTGTGTTCACGGACATATAGAGATTAACATGATAAAATGCCTTCAAATTAGTCTACTAGGACGTAAGGAAGCAAATTTTCCGGGGCCTTAGGCCCCTGCACCCCGACCGGGGGCCCTTGGCGGCCCCCTGGCCCCCAGCCTGGTTGCTTGCTGTGCTCGCAAAACGCACCCCCCATTCAAAAAGCTGGATACGGGCCTGACCCTAAAAACGAAGACCGAAGACCCGAAAAACGAAGATCTCCAATTATTTCTCAATTAGGCCTATCTTATTGAAAGTATTTCAAAATCATCATAAAACAGTTTCCAAGTACCTATTTCATTATTTTATCACGATTGGCAGAAAACAAATGTGGGTCTTCGTTTTTCGGGTCTTCGGTCTTCGTTTTGTAGACACCCATATAGTGTGTCTATATAAAACGAAGACCCTTAATTTTCTCATCCATCCTATGTTGGTATCACTACCAAAATGACCGATGCTGCACATATGCGTCACTATACAGCATTCCTACTGTTTTTTTAAAACATGGAACAAGTTTATGAATGAAATGAAATATTCAAGGTTTTTGTTGGCCCCCCCCCCCCCAAATACGCATAGGCCTCCGCAAGGCCAAGCCTTACTTTCGTTTAGAGGGTATAGCAGCGCCAAGACGCACTTTGCCACCAGCCGTGGGCGTACAACATTGGTTGAGGCTTTGGAACTGGAATAAAGAGTAAATCATTAAATTGACTCAGATTCAGGCAATAATGTGCTTAAAAGACGAGTACTATATATACATCGCATGAAGTGAATTAAAAACCTTATTTTCATCACAATTGAGAGAAAAAAAAATGTGGGTCTTCGTTTTTCTGGTCTTCGGTCTTCGTTTTGTAGACACCCATATAGGGTGTCTATAAAACGAAGACCCTTAAGTATTCTTGATATTCCTCATTTATTCCGATAGCTAATGAAAAAATGAACTTGGCAACTGTTTTATGATGATTTTGAAATACTTTCAATAAGATAATTGAGAAATACGGTAATTGAGGTCTTCGTTTTGTAGACACCCATATAGGGTGTCTGTGTCTATAAAACGAAGACCCTTGAGAATTTCACAAACAGACGCCCAAAAACATTCATAATTTTGATTTTGTGACAGCCTGGTGTATTATCATCAAAATAAAAGAGAAAAAATAGGGGTCTTCGTTTTTGGGTCTTCGGTCTTCGTTTTATAGACACCTCTAAAAGTTTTTAATCCCTAAAATCTGACAGACTCAGTATGCTATTTTATCCATTTCTTTTTATCAACTGTTTATAATAATGATGATAATAGGGGCCTATTTGATACCGTAAATAATGTATTGATTATTGGTTTAATTAGCCTTTTATTGGTCATTATAAGTCGACAAAAAATTTAACTTGTTATTCATTTGTATTTTGGTCACCAGCACGGAAGTTCGCAATACGCATCAATTGTAAATAAATTTTAGGCCTATATAGTATTTTTGTGTACGTTGTCTCTTTTGTCTGCGTCGATTGATTACACGCGCCACTTAGCGGACGCGTAGCGTTTGTTACACTGTGGTAGCAGCCGGAAATACCTACATTATTTTCCTAAATAATAAACACTGTGCGATTAAACAGATAGTGAACTGCACCGGTACCAAAACTGTAATTTAGAACTTCTTGTCTATTGTATGGCCAATAACTGGGAATGATGTTAAAATTTGGAATACAGTAAGTAAACGATAACAATGGTAAGCACAACCATCTTCATAAAATTCCACCTCCACAAATGTTCGCACCTACAACCAGTGCAGTAGGTGGCTCTCCCTGGTTTTATCGTACGTCCGGTCTCGTAACCAACCATTTTGTCTATCACATCTTTTCCCACTTCAACCTATATGCGGACCATGCTCCTTTTAATGCATTATTGTTATACACCTCCTTTACAGTGGCTTATTTAGGGGATGCGCGGGAGGTGCACGCCCATTCAAAAATACTCCCCCCACCCCCACTAAAGTAATTAAAAAATCTATTTTGCGAATTAGCGATAGGCCTATTGGTACAGAAAAACTAATGCATATTAATAATAAGTGTAGAAAAAACACTTTAATGTTAGCCGTTTTCCTATTCAAAGTCATATGGTGTTTGCATTGATTGTAAACATATAGATGATAATAAAGATTAAAATATCTAGTTTTATAATCCGATCACCCCAGATTGTCAAATGAAACCATTTAAATTAGTCAATTTTGTGAAAAAGGGGGTCCAGTTTTGACTCAACTGTGTTAGGTGTGCAGTAAACCGTTCAGTGAGTAGATGACGGTAAGTTTTCATTATGCATTTGCAAGGTTCATTAAATAACTTGATTCCTTGGTATCATTTTTCATTGTATTTGTTACTCTGGCCCGAATAATCCACACAGGCCTGTAACAAAAATAAAAGTCCCAACATTTTTGCAATGTTTACAATTAATGTCGCCGAGACGCACAGTAGGAAAACTTTATTCGCAAAACCTAGTAAGCCTATTGTCTACTTGGCCAATAGTCTGACGAAACGTGTGTCAACAAACTGTCTGTTGGAAAATAACATCACATCACAACGTTTTTACAATGTGACGTCACGTACTTTACACAGTGTATTTATGAATGACATGTACACAATTATAGCAAAATGTGATGTATTGTAACAAACACAAATTATACGTGTTAAACTCTATTAAGTGCATCTAGTATCTGTAAAGTTTACACTATCTTGCGCATGGCTCAGAAATGATTAGATTCATCATATAATTGACTAGCCCCATAGTGCACACATTTAAAGCAAACTCAATACTGTTCATATGCCTTACTTTTTACAATAAAATATTTTACCAACGTTGTTTTCTTTATTCATTCAACGGTAGAAGAACAAAATTATTGTTAAATAAATGTTGATATCCCGGTAATGTTGCACGCAATAATACACGACGTCAGAAATATTCGGCGTATATATTCTAACAGTACCTTTTGATTGTGTTTGATTAGCGGCGATGACAATGGGGTTTTCTCATGAACGTAGGCCTAAAAGCCTAGGACAAATCAATGGAGGCCTAATTATAGACTTCTGCAAGAAACATGACTGTTCAATCTTAAACACCTGGTTTAAACACAATCTGTCACAATCTGTCCATAAGATAGTCTTTCAACACTATGGATTAGACAGTTTGTACTAGATACTAGGGTAAGAAATTCGTTCTGATCATATGCTTTTAGTGACCAAGTTCCAAACACCTGCACGCAGGCTGATTACGAAACATAAGCGAACACCAAAGACAGATCTAAGTGACTTGAAAGATCCTAAAACTCATGAAATTGTAATTAAAACAATTAAAGCATCGACAGAATGTACAACATAATCCCACAATATTAACATTGAGCATAATTGTATTATAGCTAAATACTAAATGATGCTAAGAAGGCTACCAAAATAAAAACGGACAAAACATTTATTTCCACAAGAAAGAATATACCCTGAATTGAAAGCTATTTGATCAAAGGAAGCAACTAAGAAAGAAACTTCAATCGGTTGAAAACAAAAATAAACTTAAACATGTTAGTAAAAAAATAAGATACGAAATTAGGAAGTTAAATAATCAACTGCTTAAAGAACAAGCAAAGAACTAAATGATTTCAAACAACATAGAGAAATGGTTAAAATGTGGCGAAAAGCAAAGCAGCATGGTAAACTTTTCATTCAAAACCCATACCGGTATGTACTGGGCTTAGAGATTCAACCCAGATTAATCACATCTAAATTTGCCAACTGGAATTATAACCCATCAGCCTGCATTATCGAGCTTCAGATTTTTTTACCAATCATACACAACCCCACACCTTCCATTGAAGAATTTACTGATGCCGTCATGTGCATAAGAAATGGAAAAGTATCTATCGATGCAGAGTCCGATGTACTAAAAGTTGCCATAAGAAACCCAACTTTTTAAAGTATATACATGCCTGAATATTTCAAAATGATATGGCGGGAAAAAACAGTACCCCTACAATGAAAAATACCTAAAAAGTGATTAAATTCCGTTGCATGTTCCTCAAGATTTTTTCATGGTGACTCTGGTTTGCGTGCCAGTTATGTTTTACCTGTTGGGCCATGTGGCCGTGTATTCAATTTTTGAATAGTGTGCCTAAATACAAATACAAATACAATGGGATATTAGTAGAATATTGTATATAAATACTGTATTTATTATTATTATTATTATTATTATTATTATTATTATTATTGCTATTGTCTATATTATTACTATTATAATAATAATGTACTGCCATATTTTCTTGTTGCAGTTGTCAATGTTACTATAATCATGGTATTTTTTTCTCTTTATAACTGTTGTTGGTTGCTATTTCTATTTTAGGCCTATGTCTTGTTGTTATTACCATTATGCATTTGCCAATAAAGGCTTTTATGATCCTCCATTCTTAATTCAACCCGGTCCGATCATATCCCTGGCTGATCATGAGTCTAAATATGAGTCGCGACAAGTATGTCACAGTATAAAATCCTACTGGGTTTGAATTTAATAGAACATTATATTTTTAGGCTATTCACAATTAAATATGTGACGTCATATGTTACATTGACCTGCGGTAAGGGGAAATTGTAACAACGGTAAGGGGCAATTGTAACACACTAACAATTACACATCATACATCTTCTTTTTAACAAATTGAATGCATATGTTGATTAAAACTTTATTTAACATGCAAATTTATATTTATACAATGTTTGTCACACGAGAGATTAATATAAACATATTTTTTTTATGTATCTATTATATTGTATTATAGTATAAGTTTGTAATATCACCTCAGAAACGATAATTGTAAATTCAACAATGCCTTGTGTATTCATTATAGGTCTACATTATTACAAATTTTAATTAGGTCCCAATCATATCAAATCTTTTATACTGTATCATATTCATAAGCTAAAGTAAGTCCACTAAAATTTGTCCATGCACTAGGCTTTATGTATTGAAATACAAATCAACTGATTTTGATCCACTGTATGATGTCTATTCAGATTCACAGTTTTGACATACAAAGAAAGATTCTAATGATGTGCACTCCTCATGGGCCCATGCTCTAGCTTGAACAACTCCTTTCCACGGTCTGTAGACCGCTGCCTGTGGCGAACCATTCTGAAATTAATTAAAATATTGTTTTTTAACACATAAAATTCTCGAGGGGCAATTGTAACACTCTGTTACATTTGCCCCCGACCTAGCCAGGTATCATTATCGGCCTTTTGGATATTGTTCGCAAGTTACCAGCATTAAAACATTCACCACAATACAAGCCTAAATCGTAAATGTACACTGTTTTCATCATGTAAAGTACCTCCCGGTAGCTCAAGTTCCTATACCAATCTAAAATATCCAATAACCACAAAAGTTTACTTACCTGGTCAAAAAATCGGTTTTTTTTGGCTGTAAAATCTCTTCCTTTTATTATTAGCTAGCGATACTCGGATAACATGTGGAAACATGATAAACGCATGCGCAGTGCTAAACTTGAATTGCTGGCGTACTCCTACCAGCGATGAAATCATTTGTTACATTTGCCCCGTGTTACAATTGACCCCGGTCTTCCCTACGGTACCTTTGTTTATAGGCATTATATTTCCAGTTTTGACTCATGTTAGGTGTGCAGTAAACCGTTCAGTGAGCAGATGAAGGTAAGTTTTCATTATGCATTTGAAAGGTTCATTAAATAGCTTGATTCCTTGGTATCATATTTTCATTGTATTTATTACTCTGGCCTGAATAATCCACACAGACCTGTGACAAAAATCTTTAAAAAGTCCCAACATTTTTGCAATGTTTACAATTAATGTCGCCGAGGCGCACAGTAGGCAATACTTTATTCGCAAAACCTAATAGGCTTATTGTCTACTTGGCCAATAGTCTGACGAAACGTGTGTCAACAAACTGTCTGTTGAAAAAAAAAAATCACATCACATCGTTTTTACAATGTGACGCCACGTAGTTTACACAGTGTATTTATTGTAGAATCACGCGTACACAATTATAGCAAAATGTGATGTATTTTAACAAACGCAAATTATAAAAAAGTGCATCTAGTATCTGTAAAGTTTACTACCCTAGGAGCCAGACCAGGTTTTGTATGCACTTTGAGGTGCAGAGAATTTGACTTCAGAAATTGGTTCAGTGTGGTCCAAGAATCATTTTTGGCTTGGTAACATATTATTTCAAAATGTGGCAAAAGGTCATGGGCTATCAGGTCCTTGTATCTCCGCAACCACTGGTGGTAGAGGGTTAAATTTGGTGTCAATTTGTTCGAAACATTCATGTTTCTATTTGGTCTAATAAATGAGTTTGCTAAAAAATGACCGGAAATGCAATTTCTGACCTTTGACATATTTTATATATGATAGCCACTGAGTCGTTATTATCTCCGCAACCACTGGTGGTAGAGAGTTAAGTTTGGTGCCAATTTGTTTGGAACCTCCATGTTTCTATTTACTAATTTAAAAATGAGCGGAAATGCCGTTTCTACATATTTTAATGTCATAGCCTTAGTCCTTATATCTCCTCAAACACAATCGAACATTCATGTTTCTAATTTATCTATAATTGTATATCCTTTATTGCTGCGAAGCAGCCAATTCATATTCTTGACAGCAATTTGACCTCTGAAAGGTCATTTTATGATAAACCATGTTCCTTCATGAATAAACTTAAAACAGTCACTCCAAGTTTATCTTTGCATGAACAGTACTTTTAAAATCAATCAAGAGGCATTTTTATTTCATAAACATTTAGAGTGATTTACTTTATCATTATCATGACATGGGCGGATCCAGAAATTATTGACTTTTCCCGACGGGAGATCTGCTCCCCCTCCTAAGCTTAGACACCCTTTCCCTCAGTGACGTCGCAGATGACTAATTATGGACCAATTCTATTGTATACTGGGAGTCGCAAAGCGAATTATGATTATGGCACCTCTAGATGCTCGGAAATGGCACTCATTCTGACTTATTCATATTTTATCTCCATTAAAAAAAAAATTGACGAATGTAGGGGGTCCTGGTCGGTTGGGCACCCCATCCCGTTTTAGCTCTCGTCTTTTGGCCTTTTTTAAAATCCTTGTTTGTGAAATCGTTGGAAAAAATCGGCATTGGGGATACAGCGTAACGTGCTGTTCGCGGTTAATCAATAGAAAATTCAAAATTTGTGAGTAGTAAAATAATCGAGTTTTTCTTTCCTTAATAATATATCGATGTACTAAAAGTTGCCATAAGAAACCCAACTTTTTGAAGTAGGCCTATATACATGCCTGAATATTTCACAATGATATGGCGGGAAAAAACAGTACCCCTACAATGGGGTATTAGTAGAATATTGTATATAAATACTGTATTTATTATTATTATTATTATTATTATTATTATTATTATTATTATTATTATTATTATTATTATTATTATTATTGCTATTGTCTATATTATTACTATTATAATAATGTACTGCCATTTTTTCTTGTTGGAGTTGTCAATGTTACTATAGGCCTAATCATGGTATTTTTTTCCTCTTTATAATTGTTGCTGTTTGTTATTTCTATATTCGGCCTATGTCTTATTGTTGTTACCGTGATGCATTTGCAAATACAGTAAAGGTTTTTGTGATCCTTCATTCTTTTGTTAAAGGTCACGTGGCTGATCAGACGCAAATGGTGGTTTGGGGTTGGCCATAACGTTAAACAAATTATTTTCCACCTTATTTCACAGAAAACTGTCCCCTAATAGGAGTGTCCTGTGAATGAGGAGTGTCCCAAAGCGTAGGAGTTCTATACAACTGTATTAACTAGGCCTACATCCTCCCATTAGACCTAAGGGGACACTTTTTTGATCGATTTTGGGTTTTTCCATCCTCGCAACTGGAAAAACCCACATCACCAATCAGGAAGTACTTTAATTGTATATTAACATTTCTAGAATTGATGTACAATATAGCACTTTTGTTATTTAAATTGATTCTTTCCACTTCAGGTACCATATACAACAATAAAGGACTGATGTATAATAAGACGAAGCGAGTAAAGGGAGTAATTTATCATCGACTTATGGTGAGAGATGTAACAATGTTGTCGCTAGCTGTAGCTGTATTGCTCTTGGCTGCCCATCCTGTTGACTCTACCCCTAGCGCAGGACGGTAGGTCTAAATACTATTGTTTTATAGTAATCAAATAAGTAGTATCATCTCTGTCAAAAATTACGATCATTTTTTTTTTTGGTCAGCTGTATCTCTCAGCAAAGGTCTGTAAGAACTCAATATTTACTGTGTTGTTCAATTTCAATTAATGTTTTATTCGCGCACATTATTTTCGTTGCTTACGAAATACAGTAGAGAATTACCCCTGTATTCCTAAAAAAGAAATTTAGTCGTAGTTCGAGCTAAAACTTCAAAATTACGTCATTTCGTATTGCTGTATTCTTAAATCGGACTTCGACTAGCTACTACTAAATCAAACGCACCTCGACTAAAATGATACTTTCGCAGGCCGATATATGAACTTATAAATCGCCGACTCAGATTTACCCCGCTAAAAGCGTACCGTACTTTTTGTAACTCACGATAGAGTGAAAAGAATAAAAACGATTGTGCGTGGGTCTCATATATCTTCAGTGGCGTGACTCCGGTCATAGGCGCCGCCCGAGGAAATGTGGGGTCCCCTTGTATATTAGCAAAGTATCGTCAGCAAAGTATTGCTCAAGAAGTGATCGGGGTGGGTAATCTCCCTAGAGATTTAATTGTTAAGGCTGAAAAAATGTATTTAAGTAGGCCTATTAGATAATGTCAATACATATTTGAACAATGTAGGCAATAAACAAGTATTTTGCACACACATTCAAATTTGAATATTTGCGTGCAACGTAGGTATAAATCATCATTTGCATTTTGTTAGCAGTTACTGCTTACAATAATGTATTGATCTAAGTTCAAATGAAGCATTGCCAATGGCAATATAAGCCCAATATTAAACAATCATTCAGTCAATCGTCATTAGGGTCGGATCCAATGAGCACGCCCCAACCCTCGAGAAAAAAAAATAAAAAAGAGAAGAAAAGAACGCAAAGAAAGAGGGGAGCAAAGTACCGTAGGCCTACACTTATTTTTTATTTCAGTCATATGTCAAGTATCTAATGTTCTCAAGCATTTCTAAACAAGAATTTTGATTTTATCGATTTTAACATGTTTTGCATAACATATTTAATAACAGGCTCACCATGATTGGTAATCATGTAACGTAATTCTTTATGTATTGATGTTTTAGGAGACGGATTGTAGGGTGGGGGAGATGCAGCCGGCCGAGCCACTACATACATTTTTTTTAAATTAAAAGAAAATGTACCGTATTGCCAAAAGCGTCGTGTTAGAGTACTGGGTGGTAGTTGTAAGAGGGGCCCCGTGGCCTCTACGGGACTTAGAGGCGTTACTGGTCGAAGCTCCATAGTAAAATGCTAGCTCATGTATAGGAAGGGCCCTGGGCAACACTATTTTTTTGAAAATTATAGAAAAAGCATCGTATTGTCAAGGTGTTGTTGTAGAGTACGGGTCATTGTGGCCCTTTCCGGGGTCCATCAGTGGCGGATCCAGGGGGGGGGGGGGGTTCAAGCGGTCCGGACGAACCCCCCTCTGTGAAAAAACTACAAAATACAGCTGGTCCTGGCTTTCACATGGCATGCTAACCTACCAATTAGGCATACTCATGTAGCAGATCGAAAAAATTAGGCTTAGCCCAACTAGCTTTCAATTAAATAAATATTAAAAACACTATTTATACGAAAGTACGTTCTTCAGGCGTATCGGTTCATTAATCCATGGAAGAAAGACTACGTATCCAACAAGGCTTGCTCAATATTGTTTGAATAAAATAATATATTGCCTATGTATGTTTTTTTTTCTCTTTGTATGTAGGCCTAAGAATGAGGTAAAAATCACCTGACCTTTTTTAAGAGAGGGAAAACCTCGAATTTTGAAGAAATTTAAGGTCGGGAAAGCTCATTTCCAGCCATCTAGGAATCAAAATTTTCCCGGACCCCCCTTTCATTTTCTTTTTTTTGGAACATTTTTAACTCCCTCTTTGAAATCATGGATCCGCCCCTGTCCATGGTATGGATTCAGACTGTGCAACAGGAAGGGGTCCATAGCTTTGTATTGGCCCGCTTAAAACTTTCTCTTCTGTATTGTATTTGTTAATACACCATGGGTCTGAAATCGATTTTCAAAACATAATTCACTTGCACCGTTAATTTGAAATTATATATACTATATAGCAAAACGTTTTCTAACAAAAATTAGGCCTACCATTTTCTCAAATGGTTAGGGCGGAAACTGTAACATTGGGGACCAAATGGGACAACATTTCCTTATGTTAAAATGATCGATTCATATTTAATTAATTTTAATTATCTACTTTTTTAATTCAGTGAAAATGTTTGCAGCAGGCAGGTCTCGATAGTGACGTCACGGCAAGTTTCTTACTCGGTATCTTCTCGAACTACGGGAAAAACGAATTGTGGATTTTGGGGTTGGAGTCGTTGTACTACGTACAGGTAGCAAC
>NW_022693589.1:498042-500899 GCF_011630105.1 Anneissia japonica | reverse complement strand
ATATGTGATAGAAAGTACACTTTCGGAAGAAATAAATTAAAATAAGAAAAAAAAAAAAAACTAAGAAATAATTCATTTGCAGAGGTACCTTATTTAAGTATTATACAATGCATCCATGTGCAAAGCAGTGGTGTTTGTTTATCCATGAAAAAAGCACGCCGGTAAAGTTTGCCTTACCAGGAAAAGGTGACGTATCTAGCTTATGACGTATGCATGCTAACTAATGTGAGTGTGACGCCACCAAAAAATGAATATTTTCTATTATAACCAAAATATTAATAACTACAAAGTTTCTGGGCGTAAATTCCCTTAATATGAATGAAGGGTTGCTCAATCTCCTTGCCATACAAATTACAGCTCCCACTGANNNNCGTCTCAGTCGAGAAATACGGGTAGCTGAAGTTTTTCTCGCAAATCTGACTACAAAACCATATCCAAATTTCACGTTCCACTTTTGACCCTGAGTTGTGCTTCGCACTCGCCGCTGAGGGCGGCATTCCGGGAACCCTGCGTCCAGCAAATGCACAGAAGAGGGCGTATCTTATCTTTGACTAGTTTGACCACGTGAGATAATAATGCTTTATAATCGTGACATCAGACACGTTAAAAGAATAAAAAGAACTCGGATTCTACCGAACGCTCAAATCACAACAATGCCATCGCCGTCAAGTGGTTATGATATTCGCGCAGAGCCCGAAGGGGGAGGTGTCCCCCTCGGACGGTGTGGAAAATTTTTGAAATGACATTGTAAAGATGCAAAATTTAAGCATACAATTACTATATAAACTACAATTTTAGAGCCTTTATTTACATGTTAACATCAGTGATTTTACATAGTTACACGGATGAAAGATGTTTCCTTATTTAATTAATGGAGCAGGCCGCATTGAACTGTCAATTTTATTAGCAAGAAGGGGGAAATAACCTTGGCCTAGATGGCTGATTTTTACATTTTTCTTGCTAAGGAAATTCTAGGGGGGGGGGTAATTGCCCCTTTTACACCCCCTGGATCCGGCACTGGTAAGAATATAATAAATTGGATAAAATTTTATATAAGGACATTGTAAGTTGTGTTATAAACAATGGGATAACTTCTGAATTCTTTAAATTAAAAAGGGGTATTTACCAAGGATATCCTCTATCCCCATATCTATTTATAATTTGTGCAGAAGAACTAGGCGACATAGTCCGTCAAGACACATTTAAAGGAACAGAATATAATAATGTAATAATAGACATACGGATAAGTCGGTTGCAGTTGACACTGATTTCTTTCTCTCAAAGATCAAAGCTCAATTAAACCGATTATAGATATACTTGATGAATTTCTGTATACTCAGGAATAAATTCTGAAAAAAGTAATATTATGAGAATAAGATCCTTAAAAAACAGTAACTATAAAACCGCAGCGGAAAAAAATATTTTATGGATAAAAGGCCCAGTAAAATATTTAGTGGTAAGTATTTCATGTGATTTAAACGATATTTTCAAACTCAATTTTCTAGACAAAGCAAGAGAAGCTGAACAAAATATTAAATATGTGGAAACTTAAAAAAGCAACGATTTTAAAATCATTGTTTCTCCTGATATTTACGTATTTGTTTTCAAACTTACCAGACCCACCCGATTATTTTCTTCAAGATATTCAAAGTAAAATATTTAAATATATATGGAATGGAAAATAAAGTCAAAAGAAAAGTCATGTTTAACATGTTTGACGAAGGAGGTTTAAATATTCCTCATATTCAAAGTTATTGTAAATCCATGAAATCATGCTGGGTAAAAAGATATCTTGATGGAATTCACTCCAAGTGGAATGTGTTGTTTAAAAATAAGATTGAAAAAGTTAGAAAAAACATTGTATTTGAAACTAACTTCTCTAACAATTAAAAACTGTTGAAACAGTTTGAGGCGTTCTATGAAGACATTCTTTTTGCATGGAGTGAATACAACTTTGATGAACCCAGTACAGTCTTTATGGAACAACTCATGTTTGAATAAAAGAGAATTTAAACTTGAAAACAGCTGGTTGGTTAATAAAGTAAACCATATAAGAAATATTGTTAAAGAAGGTAAAATATTAGAACTAGATGAATTTAAGCAAATGCAAAATTTTAAATCTAACTTTTTTATTATATCACCAAATTGTTAATTCAATTCCAAAGCTCTGAAAACAGAAATTGGTGGAACAAAATTTTAACAAAACTGAGGCATTGGAATCTTAATTCCAGAACTGTATTTCGGTAAAAACGAGAAACTGTCATTATATTTATAAGCACATTATATTAAATCATATTCAAAAGCCAATTGGAATGAAATCAAAATGGGAAAACGAGTTTGAAAAAAAAAATTAGACTGAAAAAATATTTTCTTGAATTTATATACTTGTTCAAACGACACAAAACTGAAGAATTTTCAATTTAAGTTTATTCCTTATATAATTTATACAAATACAATTCTTTTTAAAATGTAAAAGGTGAACTCATCGATGTGTTATATTTGTAATGAGAAGAAGGAAACGCTATTGCATATGTTTATTTAATGTGATGTAGTAAAGAAAATATGAGAAAAACTAAAATATATATATATCGAAATATTAATATCAATTTAAAAGTTTCTAATAAAGCATATGTTTTGGGTTTGATGAATCACACAAAGAATCAACCTGTTTTATTATTATTACAAAATGGTACATTTTTCGCTGTTAAGTTAACAAGCAATTTCTCAATTTAAATCATTTAATTCATAGTTACCAAAAATACAAAGACACTTGTAGATTAACGAAACTTTATAGTTGAAAGATACATTTTTAGTTAAGAAGCAATTACTCAATTATATTTATTTATCCTTTTTATTT
>NW_022693589.1:495497-497822 GCF_011630105.1 Anneissia japonica | reverse complement strand
TTTTATTATTATTACAAAATGGTACATTTTTTTTCGTTGTTAAGTTAACAAGCAATTTCTCAATTTTAATCATTTAATTCATAGTTACCAAAAATACAAAGACACTTGTAGATTAACGAAACTTTATAGTTGAAAGATACATTTTTAATTAAGAAGCAATTACTCAATTATATTTATTTATCCTTTTTATTTACAATTAATACAAAGTGACCATATATTATTTGTAGCATGAAATTAAACGGAGCGATATAATTTGTGCGATACGATGTTTTTTTTGTTTTTTTTTACAGTATATCGTCTCCTTCAGTTAATTATGTATTTGTTATTTATTATGTAACCATTGTTGTATTATTCCTATAAAATGTTTGTGTTTGAATTGAAATAATAATAATAATAATAATAATAATAATAATATTAATAATATTAATAATAATAATAATAATAATAATAAGAATAATAATAATAAGAAGAATAAGAATAATAATAATAATAATAAGAATATTAATAATAATAATAATAATAATAATAATAATAATAATAATAATAATAATAATAATAATAATAATAAGAATAATAATAAAGTAAGAACTAGAGGGACCCTGTACCTGAGTCGTTGACTTGTAACACCGGGGCACCACAGGGGTGGTTTCTGTCGCCCTTGATCTTTTCGTTATACTCATCTGATGTTTTCAGTTTTGCCATATATTATTGGTAGCATGAAATTAAGCGGAACGATATAATTTGTGCGATACGATGTTTTTTGTTTGTTTTTACAGTATATCGTCTCCTTCAGTTAATTATGTATTTGTTATTTATTATGTAACCATTGTTGTATTATTCCTATAAAATGTTTGTGTTTGAATTGAAATAATAATAATAATAATAATAATAATAATAATAATAATAATAATAATAATGATAATAATAATAATGATAATAATAATAATAATAATAATAATAATAATAATAATAATAATAATAATAATAATAACAACAATAATAATAAAGTAAGAACAAGAGGGACCCTGTACCTGAGTCGTTGACTTGTAACACCGGGGCACCACAGGGGTGGGTTCTGTCGCCCTTGATCTTTTCGTTATACTCATCTGATGTTTTCAGTAATATTGGTTCAAGTAAATCATATTAAGTTTGCTGATGACACTTGTCTAATTAGTCTGATTTAAAAAAAATTGACACACCCTTCTTTAAGGACTATGTTGAATCTTTTATTGTATGGTGTAAGGAGAATTTCTTGTACTAAATGCCAAGAAGACTAAGGAAGTTATTGTCGATTTCAGAAGGAAAAATAAAACTAATCATGAAAATATTGTAATCGGTAATGAAAATGTGAAAATTGTTGAAAAACACAAGTACCTGGGATTAATAATCAATAATGAACTTAACTCGGAAAGCAACACTAAAGAACTCCATACCAAGGTAAAATAAGAATGTATTTTGTATATAGAATGAAACTGTTTAATATTAGCTCTCATCTTATTCATTTTTTCCTCGGTTGTCCAATTAATCCTTTCTTATTGTATTATAATTTGGTTTTCTCATTTCATCATCATCTAAATGTTTCTAAGTTATAAAACAAATGGTGAAAAAATAAAATCATAAATGAAGAGAGTGCCATTTCCCGCCATCAGAAGTCCCATAATCAAAAATGTTTTTACATAGGATAGGTCAGCAGTGATTCTGTACTAAATATCTGCAATACAGTCACCTATCTGCAAAACCATCTTGGTAGTACCAGGGAACAGTTTCACTATTCCCTGGTAGTACAATGCCATATCATCTAAATCACCATCTCCAATATAATATACAGCAGCTATATCTGGTATTGACTCATGTGTGCTCCCTACACCTGATATAGATCCTAGTGTAACATCTCCTGGGGCTGGTCGTTAATAAATACTATATTCGAAGTATCGGTATCTAACAGAATGTCATTAAAAGATTTATTCTGCATGTCACTTATGTCTTGCAATGACATGATAATAATATTTCTAATGCAGAATCATACTTTATTATACGATACTAATTGAGCATTCATATATTTGTTTTTAAGTCGTCGATATAGCAGAGCATATCGCATTGGGTATTATTCAACGTATTCAAGAAACTACTTTTGCTGCACTGGATGGGCTGAAGATGGACTAGGAGGTTGTCCAATTCGTAAGTCATGAATATAAAATAGCTAAATAAATAAAGACACCGAGTGAAAAATATATCAAATAAAATTAATTCACAGATAAATAAGATCTTTATATCTTAATATCTAACATATCGTAGCAAATAGATATTTACTGAAACAGATTACAA
>NW_022693589.1:477305-495341 GCF_011630105.1 Anneissia japonica | reverse complement strand
ATATCATTACGGATCTAAGGTCACATGATATTATAGCCTAATTATAATATAATAATAATTTCAAAGCATCGGACAAAGTACAAAACCGATGCACTCAATATACGTCAGGGATTCGAAGCCTACCGGTCTTAAAAACTCTTAACAACATAGATTATAAAATGTATAACTGCTTTACCCGCTGACATTAATTCTGTCCAAAAATTCACAACACATTGTAATGAAATTCAAAACAAATTTTAATAGTTCCAATTACGTTTCGGGTTACTGCAACGACATGATTATTACATTTTCGCAGACACTATTGAATCTAATGTATATACAAATTTATGTAGGCCTATACATTAAAATAAAATCTATTTGATTTTCAATAGAAAATCAGACTTTTTCTGCAAATTTAAAATATTCGCATAGGTTGTGTGTTGTTGTGGTTACATGGCATTCTATTTATTTTCTATAAATTATACAATTATAATTTTATTTATATGCTAATAATGATTATTGCAATAAAGATGTTCGTATTAATTCAATTTACTGGGTTAAAGGAAAAAATATAATTTTACCGTCGTTTTCACAGGAGCAGTAGTTTTTTAGTTAGCTGCATGTGTTTACTTCCTCATTCGCTAGATTTGTCTCAGTCAGTTGTTTTGCAGTATTAGACAATTAGAAACAATATACGATATACGGCACTAAATACAAAAGTTTTTGGACTTCAGATTATTCCTAGTTATGTGGTTGATTCGTGGGTGTGACGTCACTATGACCGGATCAACAGTTTCAAAAACGTTGAGCTTTTCCAAGTGCAACGTTGTAATTTGGGATCTGCTTGAAAACTGCTGAGATTAATTCTGTTCGAAATTTATAACAATTAATAATTGTAGTAGAAATAAAAACAAACTGTAATGTTACAAAATACGGCTCGGGGTTATTACTCTATCAAAGAGTAATTTGTCACAATTTCGCAAACACGATTGAATATTAATTTATATTTTATATTAATTGAAGGAAAAATAATTACTTTTACCGTCGTTTTTCACCGATAACTTCCATAGCCTCTAATATACAGTAACCCCTTTACCGATTGCATTTTTCAGAAAAAAAGAAATGTTAATACTATATTGTTAATAACGCCGTTAATTATATGATTTAATTTTATTAGCCATATGTTCACCGCAATGTGGTGTTGGCGGAACCTGTGTATCCCCGGACCGCTGTTCGTGCCGCTCTGGCTTTAGTGGACTACGGTGTAGTGGTAGGTTATTTTTTTCTACATAGCAAAAACGCACAGTCGCATATGTTCGCATGTCGTGATGTTACTGATTCTTCCTTCTTCTATGTTTATCTTAATTTATGTTTATGCTCAATGTCAAAGATACGCCAAAACGAACTGTGTGTGTCTTCACAAGACAAACATACACACAGGATGCTCATAAAACTCAAGTCTCTTTAGGAGTCTTTCAAGAATGGCGTTTGTTGGTCATAAAAAATCATGTTAAGGTAACAAAGTTGGAAGACAAGCATCAACTAACCACTATGCTACAGCTCCACTCCCATATAATAAGATATACAACACATGTTTGCCATTCTTATTCTGTAGACATTAATGAATGTAATGAAAACAACGGTGGATGCCAACATCTCTGTGTCAATACGGAAGGAAGTTACTATTGCCAGTGTTATATGGGGTATGATGAGGTTGGTGGGCAGTGTGAAGGTACGGAAAGAACACAGAAATACATGTTAACATTTCTGCAATTCTTCTTCCTACTCTCAAAAAAAAAAATTCTTATGCTGTCATCTGAGAAAAAAAAATAGCTTTATGGCGTAGCATTATGTGTTTGCACAAGAGATGGAAATATGCCTGCTGCCTAAACTTGAGACTGTTTCTTTAATTTCTTTCTTGTCCAGAATTTTATTCCTTCTCATTTTTTTTTCTTTTTTGCTCTTTTCATTGTTTAATATGAAGCTCCTTGTTTATTATTCTTCACCGTTTTCCTCATCTTCCTTGTAGTTAATTTTTTGTATTTGTTTGCAGATTATCACCATCGGACCCTTTTATTACCATCACTATTACTATCATTGCCAACTTGATCCTTATCACTACTACAACTAGCATTTTCAATACTTATATTTTTCGGTGTTATATATGTTTTGGGGTCAGTGATCGCACCAGAGCGAAGACGTATGGTGACCCCGGGTGATTGTGTATGCTCATTTAGCCATTTGTTTTATTACTGTTATTATTATTATTATTATTATTATTATTGTTAGTGATTGAAATTATTTTAAAAATAAATATGCAAAATGCGTATTAGTAATTAGCCACTGAACTGCAGTCTTCTTGTTCCAGAGGTTTATGTGCTTGATACACTCTCTTTGCAACCGTAAGGAAAAGGCGCTATATAAATGTCCATTATTATCAATATTATCTCTAGTAGAAGTTATGAAACTATGTAACTGATCATTTCAGATAGTAATACATTATTATTCTATTTTAGCTGTTTGTCAGCCACCATGTATCCACGGAGAATGTACGGCACCAAATTACTGTGAATGTGAGGGAGATTATGTTGGCGACCGCTGCCCTGATTGTAAGTTTAATTGGTGATCAAAATAATATACATTTAATGATTTAACTTTATTATGTGAGTATGGTGTTTAGGGGTGTGCATTCAATGTACGATAGGTCTTATTTTTTCTTGTAATTGACTAAACTTTGACTCATTTTTGAAAAGAAGAGTGCTTCTTACATGGGCCTACGTAAAAAGGTATCGCCAAATTTTATGCCTACAAGTCAGCTTGAATTTAGTGTTATATAAGTGTGATTTAACTGACGCTTAAGTATATTATGCATTAAGTATGTCTTACCAAACATATCTTATTGCCTACTTTGATGCACTTATCTGGTGTTATAAAGATATTTGTCATGTTTAATTAATATAATTGTCCATAAAAGAAATACATCATTTCAGGCCTTTTTAAATATTAAATTAGCGCATCTGTTATTTTGTCTTCTTTTCTTTTCTTTATGTGATAATAACTGTCCGACTATGTATGATACTATCTATCGATTTTTGAATGTTTGTTTGTTAAAAAGCTTGTGCTATTAATTTGCTTCCTAGTAAATGAATGTCTGCAGGACAATGGTGGATGTGCCCACATATGCACTAATTTTCACGGTGGATTTCGATGCGAATGCCTTTCTGGATATGTACTGTCGACGCTTACCGAATGTCTACGTAAGTATCATTAAAGTAAACAGTTGAAAACAAAAATAATCACGGAAACTCCACACACCACTTTAATTAATTGATTTTTAGACGTTACAAACACTTACGGAAATTCATTTCTATTACATTTCTTTATGATTGGTAGTTTTGTGTAGTCCTTTTACTCGAGTCAGTTAGTACGTGCGCGATAGATTATTTTGTATCTCTCATATATAAATTTATGAATTCCATTTTTAAGTTATTGCAATTTTATTTTAGCCAATTGCGACCCGCCATGTGAGAACAATGGTCAGTGCTCGTCCCCCAGCATATGTGACTGTCCCGAAGGATATAATGGTGACAGATGCGAAAAAGGTAATGTAGATATGGAAAAAGTAACTTATAAAAATGTAAGTATTTTACATCCTGTCATTAGTGACATTGAACATGGTCGTACCTTGGATACCTGCACCGTTAATTTCACAAAGGCAATCGACCTTGTCGATCATATAGTTATCATAAAGAAAGCTAATAGATTTTTGGAATAAGAATTTCATGGTTCCTAAGTATTCTTGGCAAGACTTACTTTTGGTGTTGTACTTGTTGTTGAGCGTGAGTTCATGTCTTTTTTTAATGTCGTTTTAATTTGTGTTTATGTAAAAAAAAATTTCGTTTTATATTTTCTTGTGTAAAATTTTTAAATGTAATTTTGTGTGGGGGCGTGTGTAGGGGTGTGGGTGTGTGTTTATTATGTTGTTGAATAAAAGTAAATAACTTTTTTAAAGAATTTTTACAATATGAGAGGAAAAGAAATTACACACAATATCTTTGACAGTGATGTCATCGTTTAAGGCAAGACAAATATGTTTTGAAAAATAAGCTATGATGTCTAATATACCGATGTCTTCTTATATTATTATAATTTAAGTGGGAATCTTTAGTTTAAGGTTTCTTATGATTAATTAATTCTGTACTTTTAAATTATACATATTAATTGCTGTGTGACCATGGCTTGTGAGAATATGATCCTTTATCCACTACTAGTTGTTGCAGCAGAAAACTCCTGTATGATTTGTCATTTACGCTATTCTATGTCTACATTTTGGTGAAAGTACACCAACAATTAATTTCTAATAATATTGTTGTTCTTTTAATGTTCTAGATATTAATGAATGCTTAGTAAACAACGGGGGATGTGAACAGGTCTGTAACAACTATCCTGGATCATTCAGCTGCTCGTGCTCCGATGGCTATACTGGAACAACTAACTGTACCGGTAAAAATAAATTAAGCATACTAATACTTGCACTAATCATCGCAATATTTATTATATTTTTTGTAGAGAAGTTTCATTAAAAATAATATACCTTAGAATAATAGGGGACGTAATCTTATAATACTTAATACATTATGTCACAATTTAAAATCGTTAAACTTAATAAATAAAAATGTCATGTTATTTCGTCTTTTTTTTTCAAAGCTATTAGCCATCAATATCTTTTCTACTCAAGATATATATTGTCATATCACTTGGCAATATTAGTGCAATATGCAAGTCAATAACACCAAGAAAAAGAACAGTTATTACCATATGTAAAACTGATTATTTGTTGGGCTCATGAAACTGTTGGCTCATGAAATTGACCGATGATACTTTTGAATAACGTCAGGCATCATTTTGGAGGCGGGTGGGGGTGTCAAGCCCCCTCATCGGTCAAATCTCGTCGGGCAATCGGACCAAAAAACAGAAAAACAGGCCTAGTTTTCTAATCCCAGCCATCTAGAAGTCCCAATTTTTATAAAATCTCGTTTTGGGAGGAGGGGACACCACTCCCATACCCAGCCTTGGCTCGGGCCTTCGGCCTGCAGATAACGCTGCTTGCTATAGTTATACCTATACCTATAAATACTTAGCCCCACCCCCAGTAGGACATCTTGTTGTTAGTAGATTTGATAAATGCATAATATTTAGGGGCACTCAATACGTGACTTATAATACAAAACCACTATATTTTCTACACATCGAAGTCATTTACATGTGCTTACCTTCAGATATCGATGAATGCACTTTCGCCAGTTGTCACAATTGTACCAATTCACCCGGCAGCTTTGAGTGTATTTGCAAAGAAGGGTATCAAGTATTTGATTTATATAACTGTGAAGGTATGAATATTATATTTATAATTAATGATCTGCCTATTTCTTCTACATTATTATCATAACAATTGTCGTCATCGTCGCCTTCGTCGTCGTCATAATGCTCATAATTCTCAATTTTTTAAATGTATTTTTTACTTCATAATTTTTAAATATATTTCATACTTTTTAATATCAGTAGCTCTCATTACGGCAGAGGAAAAGCTCTATGTTCTGTTTTCCAAACAGACAAAGCAAGTCTGGTGATATATGTCATTGATATACTAAATCACGGTGCTTATTATCTAACTCACATGTTTTAATATTTTCTATTAATTAGATGTTGATGAGTGTGCTACTGGTATAGGTGGATGTAGCCAAAATTGTTCCAACACTATCGGCAGCTTCATTTGTGATTGCCACGACGGCTGGACACTAAACTCTGATGGAAAAAGCTGCAATGTATACACATCTATATATATATATATATATATATATATATAATAAACCCTTATTTGAATTATTGTATCTCTCTTATTAGCATAATTAGGCCTATATTTATTTTATGTTTGTAATTACAGGATATATGTCAATGTATTTTCACAATGTTTTGGCAAATAATTTGAATTTTCAAACCTATCACCACAATAAAATAGAAAATTTACGATAGTGTTATTCTTCTAAATATTTAACAAGAAATTTTTTTTTTTTTTATGGCAAATAATATTCCCTATTTAGATTTATAAGTGAAATATATTACATTGGAATAGAAACAATTAACAATATATAGATAAATCACCGATGTGTTATAAACCAATTTAAAATAAACTAACCATAGTTAGGAATGATGGTTTATTATACTATTGTATAACCAAACCAATTTGATGAGTGCCTAATAAGGCTATATTATACATGTTTATATTGTGACAGCTAATCCATGTGTTATTATCGGAGTACCTTACAACGGCATACGAAACTGCACTGGTTTTACGACCGGAGAATCTTGCGTCTTTGAGTGTGCATGGAATTATCGACTTTTAGGATCCAATAAGCGAAAGTGCTTATCAAACGGTGATTGGGACGGTCAAGTAACTCAATGTGAAGGTTTGTAGGCCCTATCTAATAACATATGTAAATTCAGTGTATATTTTATAAAAATCAATGGTGTCTAAAAATTTAATTTTTTAGTTGCATAAAAAAGATGTATTATACATTATACAATTATATAGGCTTATACATTTATATACTACAGAGATTCTATGTCCTGAGCTGTCACTACCCAATGGTTACATCTTTTTCCCATGTGAGAACACAGTCGGCAGTCGTTGTAATTTTGGTTGTGATTTCGGATATTTCTTAGAAGAAGATATTGTTACACAATGTCAAAGATCTGGACTCTGGAACAGCTCTGCCCCAGTATGTACTGGTAAGAATCGAAGAGATCTTGGCCTATATAGTTCCATAATATTCGACATCAACAATACACTGCGCACTCTGGTAGTCAATTAGTGAGGAATAAAATATTTTCATTATGCACAGATCAAATAATTTTGGGTTCAGATTAGCATATACAGTACAATTACATTTTGGTAAATAAAAAAAGCTCTAGGATACCGAATACAATATGAATTTAAACTCTACCTATTGTTGATTTTAATTAAGAATGTGTGGTTCACTATTTTAGATTCCCTTATTAAAGTAATTTTATTTATTTATGCCATAAATACATTTTTTTTGGTTATTTTAAATTGTTTGACAATAAAGTTATCTTGTATTTTCATTTTAGAAATAGAGTTGTGCAAGCCATCACCATGTGTAAATGGTGTTTGCCGCTTTTCTCAAAATGAGGCTGACGGATATTTCTGTGACTGCTCTGGAACAGGTTATACTGGAAGGAATTGCGAGGACGGTTTCGTAACAACACCGGTTTGGCCTGAGATATGGGTAGGCAATGTCTACCATGATTTAGAATTTACAGCTAAACCGAAGCAAACAATCGAATTAAAGATTGTGACGGATCCTGATAGAGTAATTGTTCACCCAACACAACTTTTTTTTACGCCAAACATGAAGAACCAAAAAGTTTCTATTCGAGGAGTTGGTCAGGGTTTTACAAAGATTTCGTATGTTATGAGGGGAAAAGGAGCAGCTGCATTTACATCTCCAAACGATGACGAGCTATTTGTGTTTCAAAATAATACACCTAACAATGGGTATGTCTATGGAAAATATTTCACACCGAGATATCAATTTCCATCCGGGTGTTTTGAGCTCTCAGATAAATCTATATGTTCGGGTGTCGATGTTAATTTCACATCAACAAAGAAGTGGACAAAGACAAAGAATTCTGCTACTCAAACTCTTGGTGTTGTTTCCATAGCAACAAACACATTTGAACTCCCACTTAATCTTATCGGACACTCAACCATAAGTATTGATACAACAACAGACACTGTCCTTGCCAATTGTCAAATTGAAGGTATAACCTTGGATGGTGTCCAGGACTTTGTTAAACTGAGTTCATTGTATCGCAAATACACACAAGAACTTGAAAATATTCTGCCTGATTGGATCACTTTTATATCAGTTAAGATAGATCCAGGAAACTCAAAAACATCATTTTCAACGTTGATCCTTAATGGAAATGAGGTTAAATCAATAGAATGGTGCTCATCGGCACCCGTGATCAGTGATGGTCAGTATTCCGTCTATTTACTCTACAAGGCTGAATTGAATATTGGGGGCAGATATGTATCTTTACCACTCTCGCCATACAAAGGGAAATACTGTTTTCTTGTGGGTGTGTGTAGCGTCACTTCAGGAACAGTGATGATGATGTTTCCAGAAGGTTCAAGAGATCTTTTAGCTTACATGAATGACGTGGATCCCGTTGATTTTATTGACGTTGAGGTGAATGGTCTGGGATTCTCAACAACTGACAAGCTCGATCCAAATGGTCGATATAGTCAAGCCCACGATGACAACAAAATTAGCTTCTTTGCCAATCTTCAGTACACCTTCAATATTAACAAAACAGTGTCTGCAAAACTTGAAGGTAGTGGAGATATTTATGTGACGCTAGAAAATGTAACGCAGGTATGCTCAAATTTGTTTAATGCAGTGGCTATTGTCACACTAGTCTTAAACGAACTTCAACTTCTGATTGTGTGTATGGATTTGATTAGGACACTAAAATTATATTACGATAATGAATAATTATTTTAAGGCTGTGTAACAAATACACCATTTTATCTATTTTGAAAAAACGCCACAATCGTCCCGCAACTTTTCACTGGGGGACCTCCAGCGGCCTAGCCTGAGCATATTTCGTTCTTCCAGGCACATATCTTCTTTTGAGTATTTCGACAACGAAAAACACTGCGCAGGTTTTATGCTCCCCTATTTTCTGTTTTTTTTTTCTTTTTCGTTTTGACATTTTGTTTTTAAAGACTATCCTAGGCCTATTCATTCAACAAGAAGGTCGTGTACGGGTCACTGCACAGATAATCGCTGGTAACTACGTTGAGTGAAATTTCTAGGCCTCTGGAAGTCCCCCAGTGGTAGCTGCCAGGTTGTCATAAATTTTTATCCTAAATTTGGCAAAAAATGTGTATAGCCACCTAGGCCTCCTTGTTTTAAAATACCTGAAACATCTGCCATTAGTTTTAAAAAATCGTAGAGATGAATTGATACTAAACGCATGTTACAGCATTTTTGCATGTTAAAGTACAATTTTCAAATTTTAAAGATCAATTTTTTTCAGCTGAGCAAAAATTAATATATATACTGTCTCTTATACACATCTAGATGTGTATAAGAGACAGAGCATATACAGTTATCCAAAAGTAATAATTTAAACATATTTTTGAAATATATTTAAAAACGTTATAGTTGTTTTTTATTTTCAATAACAGCTATTTAGTCACCTGTTTACACAACGCTGGCAGATACAGCAATTTGGCAATTCAACAATTAGACTGCCCTGGCAAATTCTTGGACAGGACGTATCTCTAGAATTCAAATCAAACAAAGTGAAGAACCCAATATTAAATGCCAGCTTTGGTAGTGAGTAATTTTTTTAATTTACAGCAAATTCAAATTAGCCGCGAACAAATTAATAGATAGATATAAATACCAGCATTATTTATCAACGTTTAAAACTATGTTTATGGAAAATTCACCTGCTCGAACACTTGCTATTCATGCCTAATCATAAAATAACATTCATGCCTATTTTTTACATTTTTAATGATGTACCGTACCTCTTATGTTTATATCTTATCAATATGTTATTATCTACTGTAGGCATACTTATTATATATATATGTGTGTATAATAATTACTATATTATTACATGAGATTATTACATTGACATATTATACAAATATTGAATGCTTGTGATGGGAATGGTGAAATCTGCCCCAAGGCAATCTGGAGACCACAGCAAACTATCTTCCCGGGGGCGAGGTAGGGGACTCTAGATATTACCGTTCCCGGAATCTAGAGCAGTAGTCAGTATTTGTTTTATATACCTCATACATAGATTCTACGAGGCTTAAAATAAATAATGAAAAGAGTACCTACCAAGTAGGCCTAGTAATGCCATTTCACGTCAAGTAACGTCAAATCAGGTTATGTTATGAATGGTTATGTTAGAATATGATAAATATATATCAGATATATGGTATATGATGGTATACGATACATGACATTTGGTATATGATATACAGTAAAGCGTGATAAAATAATATTTTATACTGTAAATTATTCGGAAAAATAAGGGGAAAATAGTGAATTGTATCATTCTGTTTCTTAGATTATTCTACAAGTGAATACTCATCTACACGTGGAATAGTAATGAAGTCTTCAACCTCACATAGCGTTTTTGATGATACACCATTTTCATGGCTGCTTAAACCCCAGAAAGTAGGGACACCGGCAGAGGTGTTTGTATATTACGACTTGACACCGAGTCTTTCTATTCCATCAGACCTTAACGGCCTAACACAGATTATCAATAAACTACGGGACATACCAAAGCAATTATCTACATTAGCTGAACAGCTATTGACATATGGATACAGTGACATGTATGTAACTCCTATTTTATCAACAACCAATTACCTAGAAGGGTCAATCAACAATTATTTCCAAGTACTCTCTTTAAGGAAGTCAATTGGTAACTCTTTGTCTGAGATTCGTATACAGTGTAAAGAAATTCTGAAGTCACTTCGTTATCTTAATGATACACTTTTCAGCAACCAAATTAACCAATATAATAATTTCCAAATAAATCTTCAAAACATAACACAACAGTTAGAGGAAATCAGTAATCAGGTTCTCACAGAAGTTCAGAATATTTTTGTTTACGAAACCGCAGCAGGATCTGGGTTTCGTATGACGTCAGAAGTCTGCTTGTCGCCTTACCTTTGTTTTCCATTGTTAGAAGTTAAAGTATCAAACTACTTGTCAAACTCAAGCTGGAAAGAGTGTACTGAACTACAGACTGATCCAGGTATATCAGAAATTTGTGTTAGTGGTAAATACACAGCTAAAGAAACACTCAATCGATTCATAACTATACCTAACAATGCCAAGCTTAGTTTAGCATTGCAAACTAATGATAATCATTGGATTGGAAATATACCAGTACTCACAAAGCTTCTTGGGATTGAACAAATGACCATGATGCACTTGGCAATGTCTGGAACATATTTCAACTTGTCAGGAAAGCTATGGGGATTCTTCAATATGAAAGGAAATGTTACTTCAAAATTGGATTCTTTTGAATCAATGATATTACATGTAAATGGTGACATGGCTGTTGAAGGTCCATCTTCATTAGGAAGAATTATGAAAGACAAAATAATCACACTATCTCAGAAATTAGTTCAAGATAGTGAACAGAGATTAGAACAAGGCGTTAAGTCGGTTAAAATGGTGAAATCAAGATTAGATGTGGTTTTGGAAGAAAAGCGTTTAAAAAAAGCGAATGTTGATAGGGCTGAACAGAAATATGCTTCTGCAGAAAGCGATCTTCTGACAGCAAATATCAATGTCAAGAATACACGCGAATCATTGGATGACCAACATGACTACACGAAGGAGATAGAAGACCAATTGAATTCCGTGTGCAAGGTGCATAATTGTAGTGGTGTCTGTCTGCCTGGACGTACCATTGTTACTGTAACCAAAGATGTTTATGCATATGTACCGTATCAATGTTGTGCCGACAGGACTGAACCAACAGTCATTGAGGAAACAACTAGTTGTTGTTCGAGTTGTGTAGTTGCAACACCTGTTAAAAAAACTTCGTTGAGTCTTGACCCATTTAAATTAGTGGTCGCTGGAATTTCAGCACTTACTAAAAATTGGATCAAAGCAGGTGTCTCACTTGTAAGTTCAGTGAAAATAAAAAGAGGCCAGCGACTGTCTTATTCAAAATCTGAGTGTTGTGAAAACTGCAAAAAACCAGTAGAAATTGAGGTTATGTTCACATCATGTAGTACTTGCGTTGATTATCTGATTGTAGGTCAGACTGTACAGACTGAAACACAAGAGGTTGAGTGTAGTACGCAGGTACCCGATGCTAACTGTGTGCGTAGAAATGAAGAATGCCGACAAACACGAAACCGATTATTTGACCGCCTGAAACTAGAAACTCCTGACCTTGCAGCACTAATTGAGGATTTAGACTATGCTCTCCAACGTGCATCACTTGCCGAAGCAGCATTGAATGGAGCATTGATCGAACTCCAAGACGCCATTGGTCAACACGAAGAAGTGTTGAGTAGAGTCTTTTCGTTACAGGAACATCTTAATAATACGCAAAATGCGCTAAACAAAATCAGTAAGAATGTTGGAGCAGGTTTGGCAATACAAGAACTCCAAATAAATGGTTCGATTGAAGCAAATTTAGAGTTTAAGAAACTTGAATTTGACATTGACTTAGTTGGAGAGGAAACTACCATAATTCCAGTTGTGTGTCACCTCACACTAGCGTCCGATCCTGTACAGATTCAAATTGTTATTGACCTCAACAATTTAGATTACACAATCGAAAATGGTGCGCTGTTTATGACAGAAGTACTGTTCGGTGATATAACAAGGTCCGTCAGAAGAAGAAGAGAAGCAAGTCAAAGCCGTTTCGGACTTGTACATCATCGAAAACGACGTGAGACTAATATGATTATTGAACAACCAATGATGGATACTGTGAGTTATAATGTGATAAATAACATATCAGATTACAACATAAGCAGTATCATTTTACGAGATCAGAGAATAGTACAAAATGAGGCAAGATGTCAGTACTTTAATGATACTTTGAGTTTCGTAGAACATTCTTTCCAAATGCTGCTAGAGATTGCAAACTTTAGCAAAGTAGCGGCAAATGTGCCAGGTTTAGAAAATGTAGACAACTTTCACAGTGAATACATATATAATTTATCAACATCCTCGGAAACTGCAAATGCTAGTGCTGCTTTTCAGTTTTTCAACTTGACTACTGACGATATACAGTATCTAAACAGCAGTTTAGTTGACGGTCTTGAGCAAAATGCTTTGACAAAGGTTATAGATTCAGCAAAAATGAAAGCCAACAACACGAAATTGTTGCTAGAGGTTGACGATGTCTTATCAAGATGGGAAGTCGTAATGGAAACCTACACACGCAATTTCAGTGGTATGAATGACTGTGAGGGATTCCATGATTGTTTGACAACTGAATTGATTGGATTGAAATATTTGTCGGAAGATCGCCAAATATACGAAAAGGTTATAATTCTTGATGACGATATATCAAGAATGTTAGATAAAACTACGTTGAATGTCAATGAAGCTGTAACAGGAGCAAATAATATACTCAATCAGATTCATTTTCTTAAAAATACTAATGACATTTGTTTAAGAAAGCCGACAGTTACTAAACATCCAGAAGCTAAAGTTGTGACGGTTGAAGGAAATGACGTCACTATAACGTGTCAGGCATCCGGAAACCCATCGCCGACATTCAGTTGGACGTTTAACGGTGAAACGCTGAGTGGTATCTATACACATTCGCTTCTACTGAAGCAAGTGAACGCCACTGATTCAGGTACGTACACTTGCCATGCCAGCAACGAAGTGACGTCAGTTCAGTCTGAACAATGCCAGCTAACTGTGGAATTTCCACCATCGATTATCAAACATCCACAAGACGCTGACATCGAACAAGGAAATCCTGAAGGTATATATTTCACTTGTCAAGCTTCCGCCCTTCCATTACCAAACTACCAGTGGTACTTTCAGGCCTTGTCAACATCAACCATGGAGGCGATCTCAGGTGAGAATGCTTCTGGTATCGAGATATTAAGTCCAACATTTAGACAAGAAGGATGGTATACATGTGAGGCATGGAATGCACACGGAAGGCAGATGTCAAATCGTGCAAGACTAAATATTCTTGGTGTATCTATACCGGAGTTCTCCAGTGATGTTACGATTACGCTTTATCGATTAGATGATTCAAACACGACTTTACAAAATGACTCTTTAAGAAATGGTCTTTCGGAGGTCATTAGTGTTGATGAACCAGAACTCGAACGTCTAAACTATAAGGAATCGAGTCCTGCCGGAAAGACGTTTCTGACTGAGATATCATTTGACGTCAAAAGTACCAATGTCACACCAATTGATATTGTAAACGCAAGTCGGGAGGAATTGGCGTATTTGGCGCAAGATAAGATTGAAAGCGTCCGGGTCAAAGTAGCCGAACTTAATGATTTGTTAACACCAGGAGACATATTTGAACATCGGGGAGAAATATTTGAGGTGACACGGTTCATTGCCGGTATCAATGGTCCAATATGTCCCAACACTCAGTACGCACACCAGGATGGGTACATTTGCGGTAAGTTTGATTTATACACTTGTTTTATAATTACAATATTACAATGAATTCATGTCTAAAAAAAAATAATGAAACATTTTTACAAACGCTAACAGAATGGCAGCATTTTATTTAATTCTTTATTAGTGAATTTTCCATGAATTTCTTTCAACACATTACTCAGTGACATAAAACTAACTAGGCTTATGTACAAAATAAAAACATTGAATAAACATTTCTACATAGGTATAATTTATTTCGTTTGTTTTGCCAGTGCATTGTCCTCCGGGATCATACCGAGGAAACGATAAACTGCCTGCAACGTGCGAGCATTGCCCCAGTGGATTTTATCAACCAGAGGAAGGACAGGCAGAATGTCTTGTCTGCAATAGTGAGCTTGCTACAGAGCCTGGATCAAGACGTTGCCTTCTGTTTTCGCGTATGTGATTATGATCAGAATATTTAACATAATTATTAGTTTAAAAAATATAAATCAATTTCAGAATATTTTAGAAATGAATTCCCCAAAAATATTTTCACCGGTTATTGGAAACAGAAGCCCCTTTTTAGAACCAAACTAATTTCCTTCCCAGTACCAGTTCGAAAAGACAGTCAAAAGCAAATACAGTTTTTTTATGAGCTTGTATTCTCCTGCCGTTTATGTTTGTCTCTCCTGCTCATTCATTTTCTTTTTATTGAAATAAGCCGCTTCAGGGGAATTTTAATGTCTGCGCACCCAAGGGTAACTGACGTTAGAGAGGCAATCGATAATACATTAATAAAACATACAATCATTCAAAAAGTTTGAGGGAAACGGGCTAATTAAAGGATTAATTTGCGTGTTAATTAGATCTAAATTAGATGGCACAAGATTAATTTTTGGATTCAATTCTCAAGCATTGGCTCTCATGTCTGGTATATTTTTTTCTTTTGTAAATTTTGTAGATTTGTGCTTTTCTTGCAAAGAAGAAGTAAATGTACATAGTAAATATTACTCAAATTGTTTGGCCTATGATACAAACAATATGACCGATTTGGGGATAATTTTTGCAGGATGTCCAAAAACAAACCGGCTGGGTTCAACAGATAGAACTAGTTAGGTCGCAACTTCTATTTTCAACACTATAACAACTTTAATGTCCACATATAGGACTAACCATAGATTGCCAGTTAAAATTTAAATATTTAAGATTCCCTTTTACTGTTTATTGCAGACAATAACACATTTTATATTCTCGACTGTCTTAAAGTGTGAGCCTTTTTCGATTTGGAATGGGTGTGTACCGGTATATATGTACCCATCACAATATCTAGATACTGGACTGCTGTACCACATACTTTGATTAATGCAAGCTGCAATGCTTATTGTAAAAATACCTAATTTGTCACTGATTAACAATATGCCATGAAAAACATCTTTAGATTCAATAAATTATTATATTATGATAAAGATTAAGTACGAGATTATGCGATCTAGCACATCATCATTATCATAGGGTATTATATTTATTTTTTAGATAAAGATGAAGAAGTCTCACCAAGTGGAATAGTGACGTCAGTATCGAATGGAATCAGTACTCCATGGCTTTTTGAAACTGATGCTTATCAATTGGTAAATTTAAATATTTTGATATAATAGGGCTGTGGTCTTAAAATGGACATGTTAGCTGGCAATCGTTTTAAAGTTTAATAGTGATATTTGCTTGGCTTAGATTTATATTATTCAGTATAATCAGGGAACAGGTAATTTAACTGTCCCCTGGTATAATGCTGCTATACTTATATCCATTGAATAATTTACTATTTGTTACTCATTCTTATATTGGAGGATAAATACTTTAAGTTGTATTTCATAAATTATTTTCAATATAGAAATTTAAATATTTATATTTTTTTAAATATTTTATAATTATTTTAAAACCATGCACATACGCCATACTGTACAATTGTTATACCTTTTCCTTCTATTTTCCTACTTTTCTTTCATTTTCATGTAAGATATTGAGTAAATTCATTATTGAGTAAGTTCATAGTTTGTAGCTTACACTCTTGAAACATATTTCTAATGAAATAAACACATATTTTACAATGATTTAATATGAATTGAAAACATTACACTTCTATTTCCTTTTGAAGAATGGTAAAATTTTGGTATACGCCATTGGGGGTGGTCTCGGTGGATTTGCCATTTTGATATCAGTCATTGGTGTTATTGGTAAGTTAATAAATAATAATAATAATAATAATAATAATAATAAGAGTAATAATAATAATATCGATACATGATGATGAAGACGATGTCGCTGACGATATTCATAATAATAATAATGACCATAATAACGATAATAATAATGATAACGACAACGACAATGGTAGTGATGACGATGATGACGCTGACGACGGAGATGAATGAAGTTTTTCCTACCTGCTAAAAGTTTTGGGCAAAACATCATTTCTATTAAATCTCCTGACACAAAAACATCAAGAATAATAGGGCTAATAATAATATTGATACTAATGACTATGACGAAATGAGGACAACGGGACGATTTACATAATTCACTTCTTTCAAAATTCTACTAACAAATATGAATTTACTTTCTTTTTATTCAAGTATGTCATCATAGGAAGAAAAATAAGAGCGAGAACAAAGATATCCAGTATGGCAACGATTGTTACAACTCTGTTGGCAATCTTTATGCTCCTACCCATATTGGTTAAATAAAACAAATGTCAAATTATGATTTGTAGTGTAATTGGATCCAATAAAATAAAGATTATTATGTTATAACAGTTGTATGTATAGGGGTTAGCACTTACACCCAATGTTTTTTTTCTGATTTTAATATTAAGACGCTGTAAAAATGTTACTCTTTAATAATTAATAAAAATAATAATAATTTTGGTGTATAGAGACGTCTTATCTGGTGTCTCAGGGCCTTGTAAAGTACTGTTGTTACTAATTACGTCAACAGTGGCTTTTACAGACACCTAGAATACTAAGATTGTGGTAGAGAATTTTACAAAGTTTACAAATTAAATTTAGGTGGCCTGTTCATATTGGATTTCTAAATAAATCTATTCACATAAAGTACGGTGTACGCAACATACATAAAATACACTGTAGTTTTGCAAAGTTCATCACACATTCAGACATTAAAAGAAAACGGTATGTTATGAAATGGCTCTTGCAACTTTTTATCTGTGGATTCTAGGAGCTAAAATGATGTTTTTTTTTAAAAAAAATTTTTTCTCTGTACATAGTAATTTAAAAAAAAACACACAAACAGGACACTACAGGACTGTTTATTTCCCAAAGAGTGTACACCGATAGTTACAACAGTTTAACTTAGACTTAGGCCTACGTATGGAATTATGCTGAAAATGGAACTAATGTATATATAAGTTAAAATGAAGTAAAAATTTGAAGTGAAAGCTTACGTGAGAAATAATTATCGAAATTTAATTCTCACATAGTTTTATACATTATAATATAGTGCACATTTTTAGAAGTGTATTTGTGGTGTTTGTTCTCTAGTTACATTGCATGTTTATGCAGTATGGTGTAATTGGTATAATTCAGAAGGTTTGAAATGTTTGTATTTGTATTATAGACATTCACAGAGTATACTTTAGATAATAACAGAGTTTGTTTTTAATAAATGAAATATAATTTTGTTGATTGGCACCTTGTGATATTTATTGAGGGAGAGTTGCGATATTGACCAATTAGCATTAGCACAGATTTACCGAGTATTTGCTTACGGTATATTATACACAAATTACCGGTATCACTATTAAACAAATATGATCTCTCTCCCTCTA
>NW_022693589.1:464379-477286 GCF_011630105.1 Anneissia japonica | reverse complement strand
TAACTTATATCAGTTGTATGAAAAAGTGTCTCTGGTGGGATTCTTAATTTTCCGCACACGCCAGTCAGTGGCGTATAATAGAAAAGTTGTAAATTGGTGATGTGAAGAAAAAACGTACATATTCTTATTGTTAATTCTCTGTCATTATTTCTCACGATGTATATTTTGGAAAAATATTGGGTTTCCCCGGCCTGCCACCATGTGAATTGTTTTCAAGCTTTACGTCATGTATATCTTTGACAATGAAAAGGACAATGAAAAGTTAGGTATAACCGTATGAGGAAATGAACAGCTACATATTGTTGTATGTTTTGTATTATGTATTTACGAGTGCATTGATGCGATGTGTATTTTAAAAGCACCATATACACACACCTGTGTAAACATTAGGTTTATATCATATAAATATTTTATAAAGGATATCTTGTTTATGTACAAAGCCTGAGACGAAAGGCTCTTACCGTTATCCACATAAACAATTTTGTTGACTAATAATATACATCGAGTAAGTGCCTATAAGGTAATTGTAGGACATAATAACAAGGGGCTTATCTCTCTATCTCTGTCTGCACTTGACAAACCTTTCGTGAATGTCAATCAAACTTTAACAAACGACCAATCAGAACAGTGACAGGAATACGCGCGCACAAACACAAATGTCCCCAAAACGCAAGTGTTTGCGTATGTTTTTACACGATTTTTTTAAGGACGTTAGCAACAACTTCCAATGGGCGCGACCTAGCGAAAAGTTCTATTGACAAGAACATGAGGTGGACATAAACGTTTTTAAAGTACGGAAATGTTGATAAAGCCATCAACAATTGCATACAACCATTGGTTTTTTTTGGGGTTTTTTTTGTTGTTGATAATTTACCGATATTACAAAAAAAGATTTTACATGTCAAAGCCTACTCTGTTTAGCTATAATACATGAGGCATAATCAATATCCTGACAAATATTTGTTTTTGTTTCAATTATTGTTTCATTTTAATTCAGAATTAAATTAGTATTGAAGTTTTCATTTAAATACTGTTCATTTATTTAGCTCACAAGTTACAACCGCTTTACTTTATGATTTTTTATTTGTTTTAATATATTTTTAATTCGATTTTAATGAACAAAGGGTTACTATTAGGGATGTTTCACATTCCATATTCTACCAGTGCCGAACATAAAGAGAAAACAAGAATATTATACAGTATATCGTAATAAGTAAAGGGCTTAAAGAGATCTCGAGAACCACAACGTAATTTAAAACTAAACCATCTAGTCTGTTATACCTTAAAAAGAACATTCGAAGTACTTGACCTAAAATGTACGTAAAAATACTAGTACTAACGGAATCAGTATACCAGGGAGTTGTTATAGTTAAACTATAACCAACCGTTTTCCTATCAAGTGTGGAAGAAACCTCTAAAAATGACTGCTGATGTTATCTTAACAATCTGATTAAGTGCATCGATACCCACCGATTGGAAAAATAAGTGAGACTCTCATATCCAAAGAATAACATACTACAGTATTAATACATCATATTTTATACGTATTGTACTAAAGACCTGCAGTAGAACCACTGGGCTATAAAAAAAAAAAACTACAGTAGGACTACTGAATTCCCTACAGAGTAAAAATTATATATATAGACAACACCGCTCAGAAAGACTTTGGAGAAAATATGTTTTGCTATGTAAAACGTATACAAACACGTGCATCTAAGAATGAATTTGCTTTATTGTATTTTATATCGTATGCATTGTATATGATGATGCCAAATAAAAAAAAGGAAAGGAAATAAAAAAATTCAGACATAGACCAAAACAAAATTTTTTGGAACAAAAGACCAATATGAGGTATAAAAATAAAAGACTTTGGACTGAATAATAAGCCGAAGTCAGACCCATCGAGCTAGCCTGTGTTTCAAGAATTCTCAAAAACTGAATAAGATGAGTTAGAAAGACCACAAAAATGTCCCAACTACCTGGTGAACGAAGAAAGGGATTTTAGAGTACCCTGAAGATGTACTAAATAAGAATATAGTTAGAGAATCTACCATCATGCAGACTAAAACCTCATAGAAACCAAGATTCTTTGTTATCCAAAATCAGTGTCACCCATGACCAAATCCTTGAAGCAATGACTAGCCCTAGAATGCATCTATGCAATCAATGTCACTTGACCTGGTTTAACATCTAGAACTGCTACATTTTTCACTTAAAAATGGAAGGTACAGATGGGGTCTTTACTAAACACTAAAGTAGGTTACGGTACACACTAACAGCAAACAACACTAATGCATACAGGAGCCAGGCTTTACTAATTCCAAAAACTAAAAAAAAAAATATACTGAAGTAATGAAGATTGATTCAAATCAAATTCCTAATTTGTCTATAACAATTAAAAAAAAAACCATCATAATACAACAAAATAAAGATAGGATTATGGAGGAAATGGTGCTCGCTAATATGTGGGTTTTTTTGTGTAATAATGAAGTTAAAGAAACGCTAAGAACAATTCCTTAACTACAGACAAATTCCATATCATCAAAATTTATAGAAACATTTTGACTTAAATCAGCACTGTCATTGTCATCACAAAAAGTGTTAGAAAAATGCCTATTAAATAAATTTGCCAGATCACTTACGTTAGTAACAGTATCATTATTAATTTTAAAACTAATAACCTCCGAGTCCTGTCTAATTGATCTTATATAGGACCAGAATTGTTTTAAGTTTCTAGAAGCATTATTAGAGATATTCAACACATAATGAATTCCTTAACTACAGCTCTAACTAAACTAAATTAATAAAAGATATATGGATTGAGCAACAAATTAAAAAAGTGTGACAACTGTAAAGCTAATCACATGAAACAGCATAAGTACATTTACACACCATGCATTTGTATATGCTCATTACGCACATTAGACCCATGCATTCATGCACACTACAAATAAATGCACGTGTACATACGACCAATACACCACATGCATGCATGGTATCCACTTGATATCATATATTTAGCAGTCACCAAAATGTTTCATTATTCAACTGATAGTACAATCAGTGGAGAACGTATCTACTGCATACGCCAGAACAAATGCAAAAAATACCTCGTAGCTGAATTTAAAAATGGAGGGTGGATCGTGTTCTATTTTTCAGTGGAAATCAGAAGCTTCTACAATACATCGCTGGCTACATACGCAGAACGATTGCTGACCTGACTCTATTAAAAACTATTTTTGTTTTAAAAAATTCTACAGTGCCTGGAATAATGTCCAAATAGTTAAGTTTCCAAAGCCGATATTAATGGTACAAAGTAAGACAAATAGGTCGGTAAGCCGTATTTACAATACATTGATTTCCTTTCCACGTATCTTTCACTTTGACCAAAAATAAATCCAGTGCGAACAACCGGAGTAATATTCTTTTTGGTCAAATTGTCTATCAACGACAAACCTTCCTTAAAAATTGTTAAAAACATCCCTCGGTGGGAATCGAACCCGCCATCATCCGCTATCTAGGCTTGGGTCATGGTCATAACACTTGACCACAAGAGCCTAATTTATAGTAGGCTAACATATTATCTAAACCAAGGAAACAACTGACGTCACACATTCTGAGGCGGAAATAAACTTACGCGAACTCTGAATGTCGCAGCCTGTATTGTGTATTTGTATAAATCTATTGTGTAATCAAGTAGTTGTAGAGACAGTGCTCGACAACAATAATGTAAAGATCGTACCGGACATAGCCTGTCAACACGGGTTCAATTCCCACCTAGGAAACTTTTTCGAACAGTTGATAAGGAACTTTTTTTTGTTGTTTAAAATGTTTATTTGAAGAACAATATGTATATTTTTTTAGTTTGAAAAAAAAACCAATACAATGATGTCAAGTTGCACTAAGCTTACAAAGAATCAGTGTCTACTTTGTGAGTACTGAAAATTCCAAGACAATAAGAAAATACCGTTAAATTTGCCATAAAAGCAAAATACAATTAAACTTTTGTTTGAAATTTTGGTATTCAAGATTTCTAAGTCACTTTTGTAAACGTCTACTACAGTAGGCCTATATAAAGCATACCTCCATGTATAAACAAGGAAACGAGTTAAACACGTTCGTCATCGACTGTCTGGAAGATTTTGTCAATTATGTCAAAGCTTTCTGTAACTGTACTCATCCTCTCGTTGGCTTATATTATTGCCGCGACTCCTTTACCAGGACGGTAAAATAATGTTGATTTAATTAGTATTATATGAATAATATTATAATATAGCTAAATTGACATAGACTAAGCCTATCTTTAAAGCTAGAATATTGTTTGTGGGTCTAGTATTTGTTTCAGCGCAGGACAAATATTTTCATTTATAGTAATGAGGACAGTATCTATTTTGTTATTCAAGTAAGGTTTGTATTCAGATCACGATATTGCTAGATATATTGCTAAGAATAGAGATATAGCCACATTATATTTAAATCAAGACTTTGAGATCAGAAGGTGAAAATTTTAATTACAAAACTATAGCACTTCCATTATTAAGGCGTACTAACTTTAAAAAAAATAGTGATTTAATTTATTTGATTTGTTTATTATGTACCTACTTTTTAAAAATTTCAGTCGAAATGTCTGCAGTAGGCAAACCTCATGTGTGAGGACACGTCAAGCTTCGACCCAAGATTCTTTCTCTATTAAAGGTTATCGCAGCTGTGGTTGGTGGGGTTGGGGACGTTGTACTACTTACAGGTAGGCATGATGCACTGTAGTTTCTACNNNGTGTCAGCACATATATGTATATGTGTATATACAATATTCATATTATTTTAAATTTCCTTATTTCAGGTATATTCAATATTCAAATTAGTTTTGCTGCATAGCACCTTAATCGTAATATAAGCAAATAATAATAATAATATAATAATAAATATAATAAGAATAAGAATAATAAATAATAATAACAGTTAATAATATTAACAATAATAACAATAACATAATAATATAATAATAGTAAAAATAACAATAATAATAATAACAAAAACAACAACAATAATAATAATAATAATAATAGTAATGATAATAATAATAATAATAATAATAATAATAATAATAATAATAATAATAATAAAAACAACTACAGTAAAAAAATGAAGTAAAGTTTTAGCTATTGCGCTCTAAAACCGACCGAAGTTTATTACATTTTTCAGTCCTATATAGGCTGATGGTGAAGATTATTTCACGGTAATCATAAATTGAATCTAGATTTATCTACAATAGTTTTTCTAGGGATGGATTCACAAGCTTGTGAGCTACAGCGATTTTAATTGCTTTTGTTAATCCTTGAATCCTTAGACTTACGCAGTTTTTCTGTAACGTCCGTTTTGGTTATTTTGATTTATTTTGTATCAAAACCAAGGCAAAATAAAGAATTAATGAAAAAGCTTGAAAAATTAGAAATTGCGTCAACATGAAAGCATAAAAACCAGAGGATCCACTAATTAGTCTTAAATAAACAAAAATACAGTAACTCTGAAAACAGACAGAGACACTTTGAGATTCAACGTTTCGATCTATTTGATCATTACGGTATCAAGTATACAAAACAGCCTAATAACCCGTTTATTTATATTAAAGATATGTAGAATGACGTATTTTTTATGCAAATCTTCGACGAAGGCAAAGTTTGAAGAAGATTCAAATACATAAAATTTCGTTAAAAGAAAATAATAACGTTTAGTGACAAGAGATTTTAGAAATCGCATAATAAAGATTAATGATTTAAATTATGATTCGGTGCTGGATAGTCTTGGTAGCTTGACTTTTGACAAAAGCCCTATACTGTATTGGTAAAGCCGGGCACTCACTGCGTCGTACGATGGTGGTACGACCGTTGCACGACGAATCCAACTTCACTTTCTGCATGCGCTAGACCACGCGACGCCGTCTGCAAGTTGTCGGTGGCAGTCTGAACGGATTGTCATTAAAAACGACCCGTTGCGCGCACCGTCGCGCTGCGCTCTCCATAGCGTCACGTCTGTCGACGACCGTCGGTGTCAGTGAGTGCCCTGCTTAACACAAATAAAATGGTCATGTGACAGTATTAGTTTTTTACTTCAGTCTACTACTGCGTGCGTGCCGCGCGCACCCATGTTGTATTTGTATTTTGTATTTTTATTTCTTTAAAAAATCCAACAGTGTAAACACCAATTACAGGTTGAACGTGAACGCTGGATTTTATAATTATGATGACCTTATAGAAGAAATTTCTAAAGAGCAGGGCTTAGCGAAACTGCCGGTACATCTAAAATATTTTCAGGCATATTAAATGCGAAATAATTGAAAATAGGTGGATTTTGAGGATTAATGGCATATTTATTTTTTTTAAATTTATAAATTATATTCTATTGTACGATTCTAATTAGAAATACATTGTTTTGTTGTAGACTTGAGTATAGAGTACGATATTACGTACAGTATTACCGTGCCTATTCAACAACCTACTACTGCTGCAATGGATGGCTGGAAGATGCATATGGACGCTGTACAATTCGTGAGTTTTATAACTGCATGATAGATATAAGTAAAACTGCAATGGTGAACTATATGCCAATTTTAAAATGACGTCACGAAATAATAAGATGTATATTATAATTTTATTTTTTATCTTAATATATATTTATTAGTACAATTCAATTCAATTCAATTTATTCATCATCAAAGAAAAGTTAAAATAGCAAAAAAAAAACATAATAGGCCTATAATAAAAAGATGAAATGGACAACCATAAAAAGCTTAAAGAGCTTGTATATTATATTACTATTATATTAGTGTATATCTTTAGTTCATAGCAACTAAATATTTAAATAGGAAGATCACAGCCTTATTTTTAGTTATATAGGCCTATATATATATTATATATATATATATATATTTGCTTACTTCTCGTCTTTGAAATAATTTTATTCATTATATATAGGCCTATATATATATATATATATATATATATATATATATATAAAACATAAAATATATATTATCTTATTGAAAAAAGTATATTTCGTCCTGTCCTCAGCAGGACTACTTCAGCGTTAATGAAATACACAGAACTATTGGCATAATAGACATAGCAAGCACGAGGGGGACTAGTTAGGGGAGGAGCATAAACACCACTTAAAGCGAATAAATAGGTCCTATACATAGTATATTGCTATAAACATAGAGGCTATAGTTAAATTGATTTGAAATCGGTACCAGGATTAAAAAGCGTAAATCACTGATAGAATGGTTCAGTGAATCAAAGTGGTCAGCAACAGGGAAGCCATTTTGATGGTCTCTGATTTTTTATGCTTGTTAAGTCTAAATCTAAGTTTACATCCTGTCCTACCTAAATAATTGCCGTTATTACATTTAGTACAAACTAATAGATAATCTACATTGGATGTATTACAATCTAGAGTAGGTGGGTTTTATTGTCTGCTTGGTCCCTGGTACATTGAATTTAGCACCAGGTGTTTATGCGGCATAAGTTGGCATCTGGGTCTGTTGCAAGGTCTATTACCATACTATTGAGAGGTATCCGTTCACTATGTTGCTTGTCCTTGTATACGAGAAGGCCCTCTCTTCGTGATTTGGTTAAAGCATTAATGTTTGATGGCTTTCTTATTAACGCGTAGGAAATGTGACGTTAAAAATTGAAAGCTGATGTTCGTATTCGGTGTGATCTGAACTATGGTCGATGCGCTCAGAGTATATGGAAGTAGATAATGACACCATTATTCAGTGCTATGCAGGGGCGGCGCCAGGAATTACCCCCCGGTCGGGGAAGCCTAGCACTCCCGACCCCCATGGTCGGGGAAAAATTGTGTTGATTATGGTATTCTTTATTTAAAAACGATAATTTAATAGAAACCATGCAAGATAAGAGGCCAATGTGGGGTGCACATAACCACCTGTCAGAGTTATCAGCCCCTCTATTGGGGAAGATCTTAGTAGGCCTACGCTACCGCCGCAACCCATACGATCGCGATAGTATACAGCACCTCACACATACGGTAGCACTCAGTGCTCGCACTAAACGTTTTTAATCCCTAAAATTTGACAGCTTATATAGTAAGGCATACTTAAATTGTACTTTCATTTTTCTTCGACGACCTTGCTGGAAATTTCCCGACAGGGGGATCCTAGCGGGATCCAGAGGTCCCAGACGGGGTCCAGAGGTCCCCGACGGGGTCTCCCCCCCCGGACCCCCGCTAGTGCCTCCCCTTGTGCTATGGATATGTCGATAAATGCAATTTGCATGTGTTCCAGCGTGAATTTGATGCTAGGGTGGTTGTTGGCGTGCGTTTAAAATTATTTGAGAGCTTCAAGTCCATGCTTCCAAATGAAAAACATGTCATAATATACCTGGAGTAAATGCCAGTTTTAAGTTATGGTTGGATATGATCTTTTGTTCCAAATCTGCCATGAAGATGTTAGCATAGCTGGGTGCCATCTTAGGTCCCATAGCTGTTCTTTTAGTTTGTATGAAGCGCTGAATGTGAAGTGTGAAGTGAAGTTATGTGAAATAAAGTTGATGATAGAGCAAATATCCATTGTGTTCTGCGTTGAGTTGTGCGTCGAGAAATTGAGCACAGGCGGCTATACCGTTCTCATGAGGTATGTTAGTATATAATGACGCTGTTTTTGTGTAGGAAGTGTGTCGAATCCTGTATGTGACTGGGAATAGGCATATTAATAAGTAGTGGGTTGAGGATGGTATCCACAAAACCTGATAGGTGTTCGGTCAAAATTCATAATTCCAATAACTGATATGATCGGAATAGTGTATCGGTAAGTATCGGTAAACAGCAGAAGACGCTATGTTTGGGTATCTGTGGGATCATGAGTGTAATTTGTAGTTTTATTTCGTCATTGTATAATGAAATCAGAAGAATTGCTTCCTTTTTGAAAAAATCCGTGAAACATATATATCTAATACTATTCAGAGAAACTAATGAATGTATACATGTGCTGAAATTACACTGTCTTGCTGAAGATCGTGACGAATGGCGAGATTTGGTTAAAACGCGCAATGTCGAAAGACGAAAAATATAGGCCTGTGTATATGTCACATGTGCAGTGCCAACTTTGCAGCATACTTTGCTAAACTAATTAATAGAAAGTAATATAAATTAAAGGTTTGGGGATATATGCTATAGGTATATAGTATTTTTTTCCTCTGTCTGTTATCGGTAGGAGTACTAAACTATATAGGCCTACATTTATTTTTTTTATAAGGAATGATAATTAGGATATACAAAAATTGCTATATTTACATTAGGTACTGTAATCATAATAAATCACATTAGACAAATAATATCCACAAAATGTATCTCATAAATTACAAATTTAAATTAAAAATTTAATAAATATAATTATAAAAACACAAATATATCATAAGTGGAGCAGCCGTTAAAAAGATATGTAAATATAATAATTGAAATACCAATGATAAGAAAAAGTAGATATTAAGAGAAAAGTACAGTGGAAATCAAATGTCATTCATTACTTTAGCCTGTTTTGTTATTCACAGATCTGTTAATAATTTTGCATTACAGGTGTAGGCCAGGCAGAGCCCCGAGGGGAGCCAGTCCAGTAAGAAAGAGGGAGCTTGAAGGTGCGAGCTGAGTGAGAGTCTCGGGAAGAGCACCTGTATGAGTGCAAGGGGTGAATTCCCCTTACACCTCTAAGAATTTCATTAATTTGAGTTTGTATTTGATTGACTTTTACTACTTAGCATAGTAATTTTCTGATAAGTTTTACACAAAAAAATTACAAAAAAACAGAAGGGGAGTACGCCCATTGTGCCCCCTCTAAATCCGCCACTGGGCCCGATGATGTAACAACAAAGCTGTCACTATAACGATCGAGTCAAGAACTAATAACTGCAATAAAAATGTATTAATCAATTACAGATAGATATACATTGCATAATGTCAGTTATGAATAGTATTTTGTCAATAAAGTTAAGCAATGGTTTATTATCAAATAGTATTCTATGACTATTTTATATTAGCATTGTACATATTTTCAAATAACTTCTTGTATTATTATAATTTGACTGGCTTATTGTTCATAATTATCGGGTCAAGAACCAAAAAAAAATATACTAATCAAATAGATTAAAATCAATTACTGTTTATTACATAATGGCAGTTGTGAAAAGTATTTGGTAAATATAGTTTAGTCATAGCTTAATATCAAATAGTATTCCATGACTATTTTATTTTAGCATTATACATATTTTTATCCAATATCTTTTTTGTATTATAATTTTAACTGGCGTACTGTTCATTGATTTTAGCATTATCCATAAAGCCATTTATTCATTGCGCCTATGTATACAGTCATGTAAATTGTCGTGCACCTTTTTTTACTTGGTGTGTGTACTCAGCACGGGATACAATTCTGTGGGAAAATGAGATCTTAATTATTAAAATCCGGCAAATGTATACGTTATCTCTGAGTAGTAATCTATATCTGTCTCTTATACACATCTAGATGTGTATAAGAGACAGGTCCAGAGGTCCCCGACGGGGTCCTTCCCCCTCCCTTGGACCCCGCTAGCGCCTCCCCTGGTGCTATGGATATGTCGATAAATGCAATTTGCATGTGTTCCAGTGTGAATTTGATGCTAGGGTGGTTGTTGGCGTGCGTTTAAAATTATTTGAGAGCTTCAAGTCCATGCTTCCAAATGAAAAACATGTCATAATATACCTGGAGTAAATGCCAGTTTTAAGTTATGGTTGGATATGATCTTTTGTTCCAAATCTGCCATGAAGATGTTAGCATAGCTGGGTGCCATCTTAGGTCCCATAGCTGTTCTTTTAGTTTGTATGAAGCGCTGAATGTGAAGTGTGAAGTGAAGTTATGTGAAATAAAGTTGATGATAGAGCAAATATCCATTGTGTTCTGCGTTGAGTTGTGCGTCGAGAAATTGAGCACAGGCGGCTATACCGTTCTCATGAGGTATGTTAGTATATAATGACGCTGTTTTTGTGTAGGAAGTGTGTCGAATCCTGTATGTGACTGGGAATAGGCATATTAATAAGTAGTGGGTTGAGGATGGTATCCACAAAACCTGATAGGTGTTCGGTCAAAATTCATAATTTCAATACCTGATATGATCGGAATAGTATATCGGTAAGTATCGGTAAACAGCAAAAGACGCTATGTTTGGGTATCTGTGGGATCATGCGTGTAATTTGTAGTTTTATTTCGTCATTGTATAGCAATCAGAAGAATTGCTTCCTTTTTGAAAGAATCCGTGAAACATATATATCTAATACTATTCAGAGAAACTAATTAATGTATACATGTGCTGAAATTACACTGTCTTGCTGAAGATCGTAACAAATGGCGAGATTTGGTTAAAACGCGCAATGTCGAAAGACGAAAAATATAGGCCTAGATATAGGCCTGTGTATATGTCACATGTGCAGTGTCAACAGACTAGAATCGCCTCATTGCATACTTTGCTAAACTAATTAATAGAAAGTAATATAAATTAAAGGTTTGGGGATATATGCTATAGGTATATAGTATTTTTTTTTCCCTCTGTCTGTTATCGGTAGGAGTACTAAACTATATAGGCCTACATTTATTTATTTTTTTATAAGAAATGATAATTAGGATATAAAAAAAATTGCTATATTTACATTAGACAAATAATATCCACAAAATGTATCTCATAAATTACAAATTTAAATTAAAAATTAAATAAATATAATTATAAAAACACAAATATATCATAAGTGGAGCAGCCGTTAAAAAGATATGTAAATATAATAATTGAAATACCAATGATAAGAAAAAGTAGATATTAAGAGAAAAGTACAGTGGAAATCAAATGTCATTCATTACTTTAGCCTGTTTTGTTATTCATAGATCTGTTAATAATTTTGCATTACAGGTGCAGGCCAGGCAGAGCCCCTAGGGGAGCCAGTCCGGTAAGAAAGAGGAGCTTGAAGGTGCGAACTGAGTGAGAGTCTCGGGAAGAGCACATGTATGAGTGCAAGGGGTGAATCCCCTTACACCTCTAAGAATTTCATTAATTTGAGTTTGTATTTGATTGACTTTTACTACTTAGCATAGTAATTTTCTGATAAGTTTTACACAAAAAAATTACAAAAAACAGAAGGGGAGTACGCCCATTGTGCCCCCTCTAAATCCGCCACTGGACCCGATGATGTAACAACAAAGCTGTCACTATAACGATCGAGTCAAGAACTAATAACTGCAATAAAAATGTATTAATCAATTACAGATAGATATACATTGCATAATGTCAGTTATGAATAGTATTTTGTCAATAAAGTTAAGCAATGGTTTATTATCAAATAGTATTCTATGACTATTTTATATTAGCATTGTACATATTTTCAAATAACTTCTTGTATTATTATAATTTGACTGGCTTATTGTTCATAATTATCGGGTCAAGAACCAAAAAAAAATATACTAATCAAATAGATTAAAATCAATTACTGTTTATTGCTTAATGGCAGTTGTGAAAAGTATTTGGTAAATATAGTTTAGTCATAGCTTAATATCAAATAGTATTCCATGACTATTTTATTTTAGCATTATACATATTTTTATCCAATATCTTTTTTGTATTATAATTTTAACTGGCGTACTGTTCATTGATTTTAGCATGATCCATAAAGCCATTTATTCATTGCGCCTATGTATACAGTCATGTAAATTGTCCATAAAGCCATTTATTCATTGCGCCTATGTATACAGTCATGTAAATTGTCGTGCACCTTTTTTTACTTGGTGTGTGTACTCAGCACGGGATACAATTCTGTGGGAAAATGAGATCTTAATTATTAAAATCTGGCAAATGTATACGTTATCTCTGAGTAGTAA
>NW_022693589.1:460567-464289 GCF_011630105.1 Anneissia japonica | reverse complement strand
GTATATATATATATATTATTGAAGGAAGTTAGCGGTTAACACTGCTCAATAAATATAGTATAAATCATCAAAGATACATATACAGTGTTTAATAAGGACATGATGGAACATCGTAGGCTACCCTGTAGCTTTTGAACGAATAAAGTCCTATAAAAGTCATTGTGTAATAAAATGCCTCCGACGCGCTTTTCATGCTATTTTAGGGCAATTAAAATATAGAGCATCGCCCAGTTGGTTCAGATATTCATATCGTAAACAATATGCTAATTAGGTGATGACGTCATTCCTGCCGAACCAAAACGTAAACAAGCACATTGACACTGGACGCGCCAAACACAAAACACGGCTGAAGTTCGCGACGCAATTCCGTCTCTCTGAGACAAGACAATTACCAAAACAAAGAGAATTGCTTAACGCTTAGAGCCTTGCCTTATTACGTGCCTTTGGATGTAAGCATAATCTACAGACCACAAATATCTAAGTTTTCAATAGGCCTGTCAGGAAAAATTTGTTCCGGGGCCAAAATCGGTCCGCCGGACCGATTTTGGCTTTAAAATTACCTGCCAAATGTAGTCCACATAAGCCAAAATCGGTCCGGCATCTATTTAGTAGTTATAACCTGTATTTTTTAGCGTTGTTTTTGTTTTTAACCAAATGATAGATAAATATCTCATCTCATATTATATAATATTTTTTCATTCCCGTTGTGTGTGCAATTGAGTTTACAGCCGCCACAAAAATTAGTATGCTATTTCGCTCTTCGCGCCCAGTAAACTAGCTTAGGTGTGAAAGTTAGAAAAGAACGTTATAGTCGTAAATCGTGTTGGTCCGCTTTCGTTTATTTTTTACATTGTTTTGTTTTGGTTGTGTGCTTGGTTAACGCCACGACGAAATACGTAGACCCCTTATTATTTTCATGTAATCATAGTGACCAGATCTAGCATAATTATGCTTTTTGGCATAATTTAGACCCATTTAGCATCTAGCACATTTGCTGGCATAATTTTAGAAAAATTTAGCATAATTTTCGCATATTTTTGACCTTAGAAGAAAAAAAAAACAAAGAAAAAAACAAAAACAAAAACAAAACTTTAATCTGAATTAAACCAGCCGTCAATAACCGTGAATACCACATAAAAAAATGAATTCGCCCATTGATTGAGTATCCAATAAATCCTATGCTATGCGCACAATGCATGCTGCCTCTCTGTGGTTTTATTTTTACCACACATTAAAATGGTTTTGGCCAGGTACTCACTTCTGTCTGGTCCTGTTCTCAGTGCTGGAGGCGAAATTCGCGTTCGTTTGGTCCGTTAGGTGCTCAGGGAGTAGTGTACTACCAACTACTGAGTTTTAAATTAAGATACTGATAGTCGGACTGATACTCTACTGCTCAGACTGATCGCCCCACCCCATATATAATATATACAACATTTATAAAATACAAAATATATATATAATGTCTATGGAGATTTTTGTATGATTGGAAAGAAATGCAATAAAAGAAAGAAGAAGGAGGGAAAAGAGAGATTTATGCAGTCACCGACCTAGTTATTTCTCGCAATTCATTGGCGTATTCGTTTGTTTGTTTTTTTTTTCTCTTTTTTTGTTTTGTTTTTGTTCTTTTTTTGGGGGTGGGGGGTGGTCCCTTCCTCTTTGGGGTTCCTTCCTCTTTGTGGTTCATCGATTATTGGAAAGAAGAATATGTATGCGATGTTTATACAGACAGGCCTAAGTATTTACTGTAATAAGAATGAGAAAGTTTACCTGACAGTTTTCAAGAGGGAGAAAAACCTTAAAATTTCACTGGAATTTCAAGACAGCTCGAGAATTCAAGAAAGCTAATTTCATGCCATCTGGCGATCAATTTTCAAAATTATGTAGGGGCCTACAATATATACACACATAAATAGGCCTGAGAAGCCTGGAAAGCTCATTTCCCACCCCTCTAGGAATCAACATTTTTTCCAGGGCAAGACCCCTTTTTTATGAAAAAAAAAATTGACACAGCCCAAGCCACCCCCCCCCCCAACAATTGTGAAACCAGGTCCGCCCGTGTCAATAAATTCTATCTTTAAGGTACTTATTGCATTTGTAAGTTTCCATTTTTGCTTGTTCAAAGCTATGAATAAAACAATGCCAACACAAAATCAAATTTTGTTTATTATTCTATTCTTGTGGCAATATATACTGTATAATAAAACTTCATAATAAAACTTTATATGGTTCAAATATCACAATTTCCAAAATATAAATGATAATCTGAGCAAGATAGACATTGTGTTTTAAAGGCCAATGGTGCAAATATAATAGCAGTACAAATCCTGGTGAGTAGAAAAGTAAATCATTGTACTATATTATAGTACAATGTTTTACTTTTCCATAATCTCAAATTATGATAGGCTACTTTAATGCCTACCTGTGTATCACTACAATGCAAACAGTACATGTTTCATATATCAGCTTCAAAAAAAAAACAACAAAAAAAAAACGTTTTTTGTTTTGCTAATTCATTACTGTCTCTTTTTTTTTAAGTGTATCGCTTTTGTCGTTGCTGTCTACTTACCTCCCATACCATCCTTTATTTCAGGAAGGTTTTGAGGGGTAGCTATGTGAGAAAGTATATTTTAAATGTTTTTGAATACAATTGCAATACTGAATAAATCACACTCTGTCTCTTATACGGCCTAAGTATTTACTGTAATAAGAATGAGAAAGTTTACCTGACAGTTTTCAAGAGGGAGAAAAACCTTAAAATTTCACTGGAATTTCAAGACAGCTCGAGAATTCAAGAAAGCTAATTTCATGCCATCTGGCGATCAATTTTCAAAATTATGTAGGGGCCTACAATATATACACACATAAATAGGCCTGAGAAGTCTGGAAAGCTCATTTCCCACCCCTCTAGGAATCAACATTTTTTCCAGGGCAAGACCCCTTTTTTATGAAAAAAAAATTGACACCGCCCAAGCCACCCCCACCCCCAACAAATGTGAAACCAGGTCCGCCCGTGTCAATAAATTCTATCTTTAAGGTACTTATTGCATTTGTAAGTTTCCATTTTTGCTTGTTCAAAGCTATGAATAAAACAATGGCAACACAAAAAGTTAAGCCTACCGGCCTATCACACTAAACGTTTTTGTCAATACTGTGTTCAAATTTTGTTTATTATTCTATTCTTGTGGCAATATATACTGTATAATAAAACTTCATAATAAAACTTTATATGGTTCAAATATCACAATTTCCAAAATATAAATGATAATCTGGGCAAGATAGACATTGTGTTTTAAAGGCCAATGGTGCTAAATATAATAGCAGTACCAATCCCGGTGAGTAGAAAAGTAAAACATTGTACTATATTATAGTACAATGTTTTACTTTTCCATAATCTAATTCATTACTGTCTCTTCTTTTTAAAAGTGTATCGCTTTTGTCGTTGCTGTGTACTTACCTCCCATACCATCCTTTATTTCAGGAAGGTTTTTGAGGGGTAGCTATGTGAGAAAGTATATTTTAAATGTTTTTGTATACAATTGCAATACTGAATAAATCACACTTCATTGGAAATAGCCTACACAGTATGCCACCAAAGCACACAGATCCGGGTTATAACAACAATTAATTAAATTCTCACTGAAGAAAAAATGGTATTGAAAATGTTTTTTTTTTTTTTTTTCCTTTTTTAAAAAAAGTTTTTTCGAAATTGAACATTTGGGGCT
>NW_022693589.1:458564-460546 GCF_011630105.1 Anneissia japonica | reverse complement strand
GGTATTGAAAATTGGTTTTTTTTGCATTAAGCTTATTCGAAATTGGGGGCGGGGTGGGCGCTTATTCGAAATTGTCGAAGTTGAACATTTGGAGCTTATGCAGGGGCGCTTATTCAAAATTGAACATTTGGGGGAAGGGCGCTTATTCGAAATTTACCATTTGGCATAATTTAGCATAATTTCCCATCAGCCTCGGCTGATTCGGTTAGATAACACATTAGGTAGGGGAAAAAACCACACTACTACAATAATTGCATAATAATAAAATAATATTCAAATGTAGCTAGACGCTCAGATTTGTTTGTAAATCGCCTTTTAGAATACACATCGCAACATAAAATAAACAAGGAAATAACCCTAAAATACACAACAAACAAACAGAAGCATCATTACGCATCATCAAGCATCACCCAAGGAGGAAATCACCCTACCTTACTCTTCGATCTACCTATTCACCTTTATTATTCTTGGCACAAGACCAACATCAATATAGGTGCTCTGGCCCAATTACTTCAATACAGAACGAATCTCTTTTACGCTCATATAATATTAGGTCCTATTCACAGAGCAAATAAGTTGCAATATAAACAAGGAAATGATGCTAATATAAAAAGCAAACAAACGGAGGCATGTCACTCACTAACAGTTATTATAAACAATAAAATATTTATATTGTATACAAATACATATCGTATATTAATTAAAAATTACAATTAGAACAATTATTTCTCTTTCTAGAGAGAACTTGGACATATAATGATAAAAGAATAGTAATAATAATAATAGTAATAATAATAATAATAATAAAAATAATAATAATAATAATAAATAATAATAATAATAAAAAAAATAATAATAATAATAGTAATAATAATAATAATAACCATCATCATCAAGAGGACGGATACACTTTCTGTGTGTGCCAAATGGTCAGATAACCCCTGTTGAGGAGACATTTAATTTTTATCATTGTATTACAACAATTAAAGCAGTATCAAAATAAGGAAAAGTCATTAAACTTTATTTTTGAGACCTTTTGAGCAATAAACCAGAATGTTCTCTCCTGAACCCTTAGAAGAATAGTATAGGTCTACTGCATGTTAACCAATAAATCAATCTTGTAAATTTTGACTCTTAACCAATATGGATTTCTTTTTCTTTGTTTTAGTGTACTTTTTATATAGGATTTTAATCTATACCAAAACATGCACCCTTAATTCTAAATCGTTATTCTATTCATGCTGATCCATCCAATAGAAAGCTCGATACTAAAAAGGAAAGAATATTTGGTAATTAACAACATTGCATCATGAAATGATATTGGTTACATATGAAACTATGGTTGTTTTAATTACATCTGCTGATTTCAAATTATAAATGAAATGTATTTGCATTGTAAAGTATTGGTATATATTATTGTAATCTTATTGTAACTGATTCTTATTATCAATTAACAAACAATTATAAAGAATATAGGTCTATGCCTTCGTTATTAATATTATTATTATTATTATTAATATTATTACATTACTTTTGTTGTAATATTACTATTACTTTTATTTTTATCAATATCATAATTATTATAAGGCCTATATTATTATTATTATTATTATTATTATTATTATTATTATTCAATATTTCAGATTTCAGCTCAGGCAAAAATAAATATCGCCTAATTTTATGACTAGCCATATAATATAGTCGTAATGCTAAAATTTGAAGTTATATTTTCAAAACACAAATAGATATATTAAAAAAATGCTCTCACTAAAAGGCATTAGTTTCTGCATTGTTGTGACTGTAAACATACGTCTTTTGTTGGAAGTCATATATAAGTCGACGGCGAAACGAGGAGGAGCTCAGTCATTAACTACCTGGAAGCTTTACAAACATGTTTCCTGTAGGCTTACTTGTATTCTTCTCACTTTCTCAGGTCATCATCTCTGTTCCTAGCCCGGGGCGGTAAGACATCATATATACAT
>NW_022693589.1:453506-455981 GCF_011630105.1 Anneissia japonica | reverse complement strand
TAGAAGGGTTACCCTCTTTAAAGATGGTTGAAATAAAAAATTAAAAAAATAAATACCCACTCTGACCCAAGACCCCTGTTACGCGCCTGGTGTTAGCGCCAATGTGTGCCCTTGTGCGGACAGGAGATGTGCCCACCTCTGAAGCGGGAAACCTTGTTTTTGCAAAATAAATTGATGCAATTTGCTATTATAGACCTAATCAATAAATTCCTCATCAACCGATATAACCTTAAACATCCTTGGAATTGACATAACATTACTGATTTCGTACACACCCTTCAGTGGGAAATGTGGCTCTCTTTGCAAGCACATCTAACATCTAAGGAAAGAAGAGCTTAGATTGGTACCAGATAAAATAATTTTGTTATCAACATTAATACATTATGCTAATTTTCATCTTTGTAAGCGCATAAGACAGTGCAAATTATTTCTGTGACAGTCTTTTGAAGTGTGTAAAGCGCCATTTTATCCCATACATATTCAAAATATTGGGTGGGGGATGATACAATGGACCATCCCCCCTTGTCAGATATTGGGGGATATATCCCCCCCCCCCCGGGATCTACGCCTATGATTAGAAGACAACAGTGGGTTTGAAATTGAAGCAATTCAAATGATATACACGGAACAATGTTAATTTTTCACTGCTTTTCTTTTAATTAATCTATCACCATAAAATACATGCAAACCTAGATACATCATAATATTAAATAGCCTATGTCCTTTAGTTGCTGGCATATAGACCAATTCAGGGGCGAATCCGGAGATGCCCGAAAGGGGGAGAGACCGGGGCCGAAAAGGGGGAGGCAGCGAAAGTGGGGCCGATCGAGATAACAGCATTTTAGGGGCGGGAAATTTTTGTTTTCTAGACACCCGAAAATAACCTCTGATGCGTTTTCGGCGATCAATTTTTCTTTCTTTTTTTTCACCCCCTAAATCCGCCTCTGCTATTTAAAATCACATTTTAATACGATTGATTGATTTAAAATGTATTAAATATTAAGGTACATTGTAGTCGATCTATAGCAAAAATTTTGAGGGTCTGTTATAGGCAAATCCGTGGCTCCCTTTAATTACAACCTAAAGTACAACCTAAATCCAGAGTAACTTCAAAGAAATCTCTGCAACACTTGCTTGAAATTGGAGGTGCCATCGGACCCGAATGATCACATTGAACATGTATATGGCGCTCTACATAAAGAAAACTGCAGCACCTATGCCTATATTCAAGTGGGCATATAGTAAATTAATTAAAGTACAGTATTTAATTAATTTTTTTTTTATTCAAAAGAGATAGAACCTTTAATAGGATGGAACATATACAAAGACACCAATATATGGTACAAACTTGCATTGAACTGTCTTCATAAAACTTAAACGAGGATAAAATTCATTTAAAAAATATATATTTCATTAAAACAATTTAAATTATTAAATGTAACTGTTATCTTTTAAATAAACTCTCTTACGTCAAATCGGCTAAAGGGGGAACATAAGTGTTAGTACAAACAAAAGGTACCGGTACATGATTAGAATAAAATAATTTAAGCTAACAAAAACAGCATATCCAAAACAAGTCTACGTTATTTTAGGCCTATATTGAAAAAAAATGTAAACTTTTCACAAATTCGGCCAAATATAGTTTGGCCGTGACTTTTCAAACGAACGGCCAGTCAAATTTTTATACGGCCTGTTCCATTAATGATGGGGGAATCATTTTTCGCTGCAGCCCAATTGCCGTGAACAACGCTTCCCAGTGCGTCTGCTATTTTAATGGTCAGGGTACCGCGATCACGAGCCCGATGCTTGGCATTATAGGTTAGGCTTATGTGGGCTGGGATTTGCACTTCAAGGTCTTGTACTAGGCCTCTATACTATAGTAGGAGGCCTGGTCCTAGTCTGGCCTATAATATAGTAAAATTCTGTATAAGTAGTCATATGATTACAGGTTTACATTGTACCAAGATCTATATTAACGATCGCATTTATTTTTCATTGAAAATAAAAAGAAAACTTTAAATAATTTAACTTAAGGATTTTAAAATATTCCAAACCTGTACGCATAAAAAAAAAATTTAAAAAAATTAAAAAAAAATAAATAAATAAAGTTAACTTAAAACACAAACAACGCGATCGGATATAAAGTTTGAGAGATTAATTGGTATACTGTACTGTATTTCTGAAGCGCCATTCGTTTTGGGGTTGCTACAATCAGGAGTTACAATCGATCCAACAAAGGAAAAGCACTATCTATTTCCTTACATTCCAAAAAGGAGGATTTTGGATGCTATTTAAAATTTGCTGGAGATTAAAAAATTAACTGTTAACTGCGTTGTTATAGAACATAGAATGGTACATAACTTTCGGACTGGTATAGGCCTACAGAGGCCTATGTAATCTAAGTGTAAGTAAATACGGAGAATAGGCCAATTTTAGTGTGAACTAGACATGTTTTAATAACGCCACCCCCCCACC
>NW_022693589.1:453320-453484 GCF_011630105.1 Anneissia japonica | reverse complement strand
CCACCCCCCCCCCCCCGTCAGCACCCGAGTGTGACGCCACTGATTGTAGCAACCCCAAAACGAACGGCGCTCGCTTCAGAGAATACAGTACAAGTATACCGATTATTCTCGCAAACAGAATTTTACTATATTATAGGCCTAGACTACGACCAGGCCTCCTAGTA
>NW_022693589.1:446744-452747 GCF_011630105.1 Anneissia japonica | reverse complement strand
GAAAAATGATTCCCCATCATTAATGGAACAGGCCCACATCACGCTTGGCTGACTAGTTTTGATTTACATTTTGCATGTCTTCAAACCAGCCAATGCTTGGCTGGTTTTAATTTACGTTTTTGAACAGAATTTGGAGAGGGCGTTTGATCAAGTCAGACCTACGTTTTGAATTTGAATTACATTTTAAAGAAATTAGAACTACATTTTGGAAAATTTGAACTACGTTTTGAAAAATTAAAACTTCATTTTGGGAAACTAAATCTACATTTATGAGAAATTTACGCCTACGTTTTAAAATTAGACATTGAATTTTGCAATTACATTTTGGACTTCTGCTGCGGATCGCACCCCATAATAGTACTACTATGTAATACAATCATAATATCACGTAATACAGTTAATTGGAAATACGGGTAGTAGATGTACTACAATTATATTTCCATGTTTTTGTTTAGCCGTAGATATAACCTAGCCTACCAACTTGAGTATTACGCAACTTATTCAACGAACTACTATTGTTGTGATGGATGGGCTGAAGATGGATTCGGAGGCTGCTGTGAGTAACTACATATATTTTTCCCCCTTTTTTTGGGGGGGGGGGAACGCCGAACGTTTTTTATTTTTATTTATTTAAAACATCTTTAGGCAGGATAACATATACAGGCGAGATCTTACCGCTGTTTTACAATATGGTCCTGCAAAAACATAGTACAATAACAACAACAAAAAACTAGTAACTAGCACAGTACAACAACAACAAAAAAAAACAACAGTTAAAATTTGATGGAAATCTATCCCTCACCGGACACCAACCCGGTACTTCTGAGTCAAGGTTTCGGGGCCAGGAATTACGGCTCAAGGTTATGCTTAACTACAACTTAGCTACAATATGGTAAAAACTATCCCCCACCGGACACCAACCCGGTATTTCTGAGTCAAGGTTTCGGGGCCGGGATTACCAGGTAGGACAATTAAATACTGTACAATTACTTAAATAGATAAAAATGGTAGAAACTTTCCCTCGCCGGACACCATCCCGGTATTTCTGAGTCAAAGTTTCGGGCTGTCAACTTTTATCGTAACTAGAGACCTAACTAAACAATGGTAAAAACTATCCCCCGCCGGACACCATCCCGGTACTTCTGAGTCCAAGTTTCGGGGCCGGAATTAAATGTTAAAAGTATAGACCAACAAAATATAAAAGGAAATGAATTGTGATAATCAGAAAAAGTGTTTCTTATAAGTAATTTTGAATAAATTAAGACATTCTTGAATTCTGATTGGGATTTTGTTCCAAACTTTTGTTCCAGAGATTTTTAAAGAGCCATTCATTACAGAGCAATTTGGAATTGAGGGGATAACATTAAGCGAGTGAGCGTATCTCGTAGAATATCCACAACAACGTTTGACAATTGCGTAAGAAATGATAATCCAATTGAGCTTTAATGAAACGTAGGGATATCTTCTCGACTTCCTAACAAACAAATAGGCAGGTCTTCCGAACTAAAGTCCTTCTTAATTGATGGAACCAAACGGACGCAAATTGATGAAAAACACAAACACATTTCAGAAAAAGAACAATTAAGGACAATTAATTGTAAACGTGTTTCGGCTGTTCTCTCCAACTAAACCCATCATCAGTACAAACAGAAAAGCAAAAACGAATAAACTCGCCATTCTTACCTAAGAGTAGATATACAAAGAATTGAATGAATATTAATTAGTTAGGCCAAAATGTTACCAATTAAGGTAATGAACGATTGTTCTTGATAATCATATCTTGCATAAATTAGTGCTGTATGCTAATTGAAAGTTGTAAGGCTTAAATGTTACGCATATCTTATGTTGCATTTAATTAATTAGACTGCAATATACGTGCTGTGCTAAACTTAAAGACTAGGCCATGTTTAAATGGCCTTATTTGTGTATTCTATTTTGTCTAGTAGTTTAAACCAAATTTTGTACAATTGCGTTTGTTAAACTTAAAACTTTTTATATGAAGCAATATTAAAGATATTTTGTTATCTAATTGTTGAGGCCAAATGTTGAGAGGTCAACGAGATGCAGTGAATAAAGATGATAATTTGTGAATATAATGACGGTCATGAAATTCAATGGACTCCAGGTTTGAACAATCTAAACCAAAAAAACTAAACTATTTGCCTGTACAGTACTACTGTATTCCACCAAAGAGTGATTCCACCAAATTAGTAGATGAACATTTACTGGTTAGGGTGATAAGGTGGAGGGGTTACAAATGGGTAAGGCATAATTATATATTGTCATAACATGAAAATGATTAAGTTTTCTTAAGAAATAAAGTCGAGTGAGATCTTTTGGAAATAGTCCTTTACAATGCTCTCCCCATTTAAAGTTGTCATCAATCGTCATGCCAAGATACTTATAACTAGTAACAATTTCAATTACATCATCGTGTATTTTGACTGGAACAGGTACCCTGTTTACAGATTTCCTGAAATCAAAAATTGCTTCTTTAGTTTTCTTGCCATTTACAGTTAATTGATTAGTATCACACAAATTAAAAACCTTCAATGGTTTCCCGATAGGGATTCTCATTATCACCATGAACAAGACCTACAATTACGGTATCATCAGCGTATTTAAATAGATAGGTCTACCTATTTAGGCTACGAGGAGATACGCAGTCATTGGTTTATAACACATAGGCCTAATAATGGGGATGAGCAACAACCTTGAGGGGAACCAACATTAGTAGTAATAACATTAAAAATTCAGTTAGACACCTTTACACGTTGTTCTCTTACTTAAATATAAAAAGTTACTTATCCAAGAAACTATTTATGGAATAACCTCGAGATTATGGAGTTTCTCAATTAAAATATAAGGCTGTGTCGTGTTAAAAGCCAATGAAAAATCGGCAAAAGTAGCACAAACATATCAATTAAGTTTTTTCAGTATGTTGTTGAACCATAGAGAAAATAGAATTTTCTCTATGGTGGAACCAAGTTAACAAAAGCTAGAACGGCATTCTCTGCACGTTTAAGTGGCTGATAAGCAAATTACAGTGGATCAATGGGCGATAAGAAACTTAATAACGAAATAAAATACGCTCGAATCACTTCATAATGATAGTAAAAGTAATAGTACTGTTATATGTCACCTAATAAACTGATCGGCGTCACAACTCAAAAGGCCTTCATGAAGGACATCAACGGATGCATAGAACCATGGAGTCCTCCATGATAGAACACACCTCATGAACGAGGTATTGGCACACGCAGTACGTAAATCCAGTAAGACATTTTTCGACTTGGCAGATGCATTTTGTATCCATTGAACATAAAGCTGATACATTATTCACTTTATAATCATTTGAGTAATGCATAACATGCATTTTTTCTTTAAAAAATCCTTTTTTTAGTGAAATTTTGCAGGGAATGGGGCAAACTCGTATTTTTAACAAACATGCTTAGACCTAATTAATATTGAATTTCAATGCATATATAATATCAGAAAGGATCAACAATCCCCATGCTAGGAATGGATAATACAAATACTGATTTTGGTGCCTCGGCATCAGAAATCACTGTTTTAAAATAAATAATTCCGTTATTTAGTACACATTTTATAAAATATTATTTTACATAGTATCACAAAATAATATGTACACTTACTATGAATATAAATGATATAGGCCTATATGTAAAAACTGGCAAGACAGAAACGAAATCACTTTATGGTAAATGCTTCGGACAAAACACTCGCAAAACAAAATGGTTCTAGTCATGTGTAGGGTCCAATCGTGATTGAACCCTTCAACAAAACAGGGCGTGTCGGTCAAAACTCATTTTTAGATATTTCGAAAGCCAATCAAATTAGGAATCGTCTCATAATTTATATAAATTAATGGTTCTAGGCGGCGCTAGAACCATTGGAAGCGAACAAATATGCTCCAAAATACGGCAAAAGCAGGATTCACGCTGAAAACCATTCGTGTATTTTAGTCTCTACCGATTGTTCAGAACACATACCGTACTTACGATTAGCATTATCTTGTAGGTAATAAATTTATAAAATTTTGGTAGGATAACTTTATTGAATAAATATGAGAATTTCCAGAGCCAAAAAACTCCTAAAAAACAGCTAATTTTCATCGTTTTCGCGTATCCACAGATCTTGGGTATTTTGACTTGGTCTTTGGTTCTTGGGTATTCCGTTCAAATCCTTGGGTATTTTATTTTTACTAAGAAAATTAAATATTTTTGTCATAGAGGAAGAATTAAGAAGTAACAAGGTTTATGACAGTCCATTCAAGCATAGAGGAAATATATTAAGAGTATATAATATATTTCCTTCACGATTCAAGTAAGCAAAACTCAACGAAGTGCACATACCATTGTTAATTGACTGTTAATTGCTATAAACATAGGTTCAGAATTGTTTATTTGTGATTTGCGTTGCCATTGATCTTACCTAATTAATGCATTACATAAAACTTGATTACTGATCTACTGATAACACTGGCCGACTGAGGGCGTATTTTTCTATCTGTATTATCATCTCATGAATATTAATTTTAATAATTAACACAAACAATTACAATAAAAAATGGTTTTAAAAGGAAAACTATACATGCGAAAAACATTTTTTTTTTTTTTCAAATTTTAATGCATTTTCAGGAAGCTTGGGTAATTTTGGGCAATTTTTGCTGAATCTTGGGTAATTTCGACCCAGTCATTGGGTATATCAAAATTGTGAGTGGTCACGCTGATATCAATCAATCAGCGAAAAAGATCAATAAATCAGACAGGTATTTCCTAGAGCTCTTCATCGGAGCTAAAAAGATCTGTTAATCAATAAGCCGAGTGTTTCTAGTCTTCTCATCAGTGAAAATAATAAAAAATAATTGGCCCGAACGCCCCCCCCCCACAACCGTTACCCCTAATACAACAAAAACCTATTAACTGACTAGCCCACTAGTGATTTTAGAGCTTCTCAGAATAATAATAATAATAATAATAATAATAATAATAATAATAATAATAATAATAATAATAATAATAATAATAATAATAATAATTTGGACAGTGATTGATTTTAACTATGGGTTGGGTATAAAATCTTTTTCAAGTTTATAATAAAACATACCTCTGTCAAATGTTATAATTAAAATTTTATTTAATGACACCGTTATCTAATTCATGTAGCAATTTGTGTGTGGGATTGTGGCATTGGTGGAACCTGTGATTCACCGAACACATGTGACTGTTTCTCAGGCTTTGAAGGAACACGGTGTGATGGTAGGCTACATTGTTTTGTACATTAAAATTTACATTGCAAAGTCTCATGTATAAATTTATAGTTCAATGAGCCTAGATCTGTGTCTGTGTCTTCAAAATCAACATTTAGTTCTTCATGGCTTTGAAGGAACACGGTGTGATGGTAGGCTATACTATTTTTTACATTAAAATATACAAGTCTCATGTGTAAATGTTATAGTTCAATGAGCCTAGATCTGTGTCTGTGTCTTCAAAATCAACATATTTAGTTCTTCATTAGGTGATATCCAACAAGTGTCAGTTTATTATCCACATTTTTTAAGTGCAATAAACAATATATATGTATTTCCTAATTATTAGTTTAAAATCGATCAAATAAGCCTTTAAAACCCCTAACTAAACGTTCATAGTTCTTGGGAGCTTATTGCCCACGCTTAATTTGCTCTCGCCAGGGACTTGGACTCTCCGTCAAGCAATTCCTGACGCCACCCCTGTACAGTTAGAGTCATAACACATGAGAAAATTGAAAGTCTAATTCAGCGAACGTGAATTGATATAATTGATCATTTCTACTTAGACATTGATGAATGTGATGACAACAATGGTGGATGCCCTAACCTTTGTATCAATACCGAAGGAAGCTACTATTGCCAGTGTTACATGGGTTATGACGAGGTAGACGGACAGTGCAAAGGTAGGATAAAACACAACATGCAAAAAAAAACAAAAAAAAAAAATTATA
>NW_022693589.1:438337-446326 GCF_011630105.1 Anneissia japonica | reverse complement strand
AAAAGCCTATCTTAGTAGTGTATTAAAATAGGCCAATGCATTACAGTGCAATAGCATAGGACTTTCGAGTTGTTACTGTTCCAAGTAGCGATAATATACATATTTCTCTTATCTTATATATCTCTATATAGTATAGTAAATCATGTTTTTAACACAGGAAACTCTCATATGGTAACTAAAACAATGCTAGTTCAGAGTATTACTAGTACTACAGCACTGTAATGCATATACCTATTTTAATACACTACTGAGATAGACTTATTTTTCAATCTTGATTTCAGAGGTCAACAAAACTTTTCAATTTTTTTTCAATCATATAGTGGTGTAGACTAGTCTTTTAAGAACATTTTGCTGGAAATTTTTTTTGGATACGACGCCCCGTTATAGAGTTATGATTTTTTAAATAACATGATGTCAAAAAATCCGCTCAATAGCTTATCTTATTTCTGTTGGTTACGCACCGCTGATTCGCAATGTTTGTCATCACTTCAAGATGTCTACCGATTCGTGAAAAAGGCGTTAGTGGTGAGCTGTTATTGATATTCTGAGTATCATACAGTATGTATCCATTGCATTATACTGGATATTGTAGTTTTATGGCACACATGAGCAATAAATGGCATGTTTTTGAAGTCGATCAGGTAAAAATACATATACACCTGGGCACAACAAGCCATATAACCTCAGCCTAACCATACTGGCTAGGCACAGCCCTAGGCTCTGGAGGAGGCCGATGTTCGATCATTTCGGCCGGCGCGCCAAATGTATGCAACGCCAAGGAGGCCACCGAATACACAACAGCCGCCAATGAACAATGAAGAACGTAGTCATTTAACAGTTGGATACGTCAGTAACAAAAAGGAGAAAATAGGCCTACAGTGAATAATTAAGGATTTATTTACTTGTATAAAAACATAACGTATTAAATCAAAAATATTAAAACTATATTTGTTTCAACATTCAGTAGAATGTGTGTTATTAATATAATATAGGTATACACCTATACATGTTTCTCCTGACGCAAATCCAGTTATTGTCTATTATTCCATCACGACAATAACAATTACTATAATATAGCCTAGGCCCTGCCAAATAAGTAATTATGTATTGTTAGTTTTATCAGGGAGTTGTTATTTACCTGGTTTTATTGTACATCCTCCGATATGTTTTATGAACAATGTGAAAATGTTTGATGTTGATACGTTAGATTTATTTTTTTAATGTATGTAGTGTAAAATAGCATGCGGCTGTATAGTATCTGTATTTCGTCACTTGTTGATATGTTTAAATCTGCCTAGGCACAGCCTATGATGTCGATCAGAGATAGGCCTAGACCTAGGGGCTTGGTAGGTGTAGTTAGCATACCTAGGGCCTATCCTCTGTCTCTCGAATCCGGGTCGATTTGGATAGTACATTAAGATAGAGATAGGAGAGTCGACAAAAGCCAGCTCCACCAATCAATACCTTGAATTTATGTAAATACGTCGGGACAATGTTTATGGGTTCTTTTGAATGTCAATAGTTAGGATAAGCCTTACATGCATCCACCTTGATTCAAGACAAACACTTCTCTGATGACTTACAAGAGGGTAGGCCTAGCCCAAAGCAACAGGGAAAGATCCAGTAGGGAAGAGAGACGTCAATGGGAAGGGCTCCTGCCTCGTTTTGCCACTAATTATTCTGAAACTGTTGTGCGCCCCAAACGTTGCTACTGTATCGTTGCTGGGAGTTGGGAAAGTGTGTTTCAGTATCTACTGTGGGCCTAATAATAATATAATGTGCAGATTGATTCTTCAATTGCTTTTTTTTCTCATCATCCACTATATTCTTTGGTTTGTCCTTTTTTACACAGCGGTTCTTTAAGTTTTACACTTCTCTTTCTATTCCTTAGTTTTTCTTAGTGTTCTAATATCATTATAAGTATATTATTATTCTAAAGCAGCACCATCGTCTCAACAACTGATTTTCCATTGATCTTTTTTTCAAATTGTGGAGTGGTTAGAAAGTGGATTTAAGCCATTGCATAATTTATAATGATTGTGTGTCTGTTTCATCCAGCCGTTTGTCAACCGCCCTGTGTTCATGGTGAGTGTACGTCTCCAGGTCATTGTGAGTGTGAGGGTAATTATGTCGGCGACGACTGCTCGGATCGTAAGTTTTGTTGTAAATACATTTAAAATTTAAATTATTAAATTGGTTGCAAACTATTAATTTAATCAATTAAATAGTTTCTTCTTTTTTCTTTGAATCATTGCATAAACATTTTTGAATATTTCTTCCTTTTACTTGGTTCTTAGTTAACGAATGTAGGAGTGAAAACGGTGGATGTGATCACATATGCGAAAACTTTAATGGAGGATTTGAGTGTAAATGCTTTTCTGGATACACACTGTCAATGCTTACTGAATGTTTACGTAAGTACTTTTGAGGAACTAGAGGCAGGTGGCCCCAGCATAATGAAAACTTTTCATCTGTTTTTGACAAAAGCTCATTCAAGTAAATCTGACCTACATCTTATGCATGAACGCACTTACCACAGAAAACTCGAAATCCGTAGCTGCTTTTGGCTTAAAGCAGGTGACATAATTCATAGAGTATAGCGGGTTCAGAATACAAAATTTTAAAGATAAAATGATCACTGGTTATTTAACCAACCAGCATGAGACTTAGATGTCAAGGATAAAGCTTAATTTATGAGCTACACTTGACACCCTGAAGTTTAGCAACTTGTCGTTGCAGAGTTATGTTAAGAAGGAACAGGAAGTATACCAAAAAACACTATAATTTTAACCTTTTTCCTATGCCAAAGCAAGATGTTGTAAAGAAAAATGATCACTCAATTTTGCATTAATTGTAAGAATATACATATGGTTATAAAGCTTAAAACATCTAGTTTTATAATCCGATTGCCCCAGATTGCCAAATGAAATCATTCTAATTATATAGTCGATTTTGTAAGAAAAAGGGGTCTCGTTTTCATTATGTGGGGAGAAAAACCGCAATTCGTCAGGGAGAAATAAAATGTATATGTACATTCTATGTATTAATGTACTATAAAATCGATTAAATAAGCTTTTGAAACCACTAATTATCATATTTTAAAAGGTAAAACATTTTCAAGAGATTGTTGTAACCCGTGAGAGAGAGGAAGACTCTTCTGCATGTCTCACGTCTTGACCTGAGAGATACATCTGATTACCGAGATATTAATGTGCACTGCACATATACTGTAGTACCGTTATCGTTTGTAGTGTCTAGATGGTTTAGCATCACAAAACAACAGAGTGAGACACGACTAATGAATGTGTTAAGTTACAGATGTCATGCTCCTCTATAGACAGCTACTGGTCTGATGAAAAACAACTGTTAAAGTCTTCATTTTCTCTCAATTTATCTGATATGGAATGTTATTCATTTGTTTAATCCAAATTTGATCATCTGTGTTGTTACAGTTTTTCAGATCGTTAGGTTTTGAATCTGACTTTTATTGAGGACCCCGGTTTTGCATTGTGTCTGTAGGCTTTGAAAGAAGTGTAATTATAAGAGATTGTTACAGTTACTCTACAGATTCAATTACAAAAGTTGATGATGTTTGCAAGAAACAATGATAATGGATTATATTTTATTATGATTCTAATTACAGCTGTTTGTGTTCCACCTTGTGAGAACAACGGTCACTGTTCAGGCCCAGGCCAATGTAACTGTCCCGACACATATACTGGTGATAGATGCGAAGATGGTAAAAATTTTATTATGACTTAAATTAAATATAAATCATTTTGGTTCCATTACCTAGTGATTATGTGAATCACTTGGCTCAATAACCAAAAATTGACTTTCGATAAAATGTACTTAAAATATATTTATATTTTGCAATGTTGTGTAGAGGTGCAAGGGTTCCTGATAGTTGACTATAGTTATCAAAAACAATAAATTTGGTCGTTTTATTACCATTATTAATACTATTATCGTTATTTTTCTTTTTCAATTCAAACAAGATAATCTGATTCCGATCTATGTACTGAAAAAATTATGGCCCATGGTCAATCCACTAAAGTTGGCTCGGCCTAGCATCAATCGGGCAAATTTTTAGGCCATTAGCACACCTACCCACACACAAATACACACAAAGAGACGTGCACAATTGCAATAATGGTAATGGTTGGAGAATTATAGAGCGCATAATACGTGGTCTCTGCGTGCTGTATTGAAAAAAAAGCAAAACCTATTTTAGTAGGTAAAACTAGCTAACAATGCTAAAATACATGTATATAACCGAAACAGACTAACTCTTAGTAATGAGCGCTGTTGCTCCTCCTTTGGAGAGGCAAGGATGATAAATTTAGATAATATAATATAGGTATTCTACACAGATTGAAGACACCCATTTTAAGCCATTTTGAATAACATTGCTTTCAAAGAAATTTTCTAATTTGTACGGTTTTCTATTTTGCATGAATACATTCATCTAAGTTTATAAAACACATTTCTTTCATAACATTGGTGTTTTAAAAAAAATTTATTTTAGATGTTGATGAATGTTTAGTGGATAATGGAGGCTGTGATCATACCTGTGAAAACCTTCCTGGAAGGTTCAGCTGCTCATGCCAGGATGGGTATACGGGTACAAGTGACTGTATTGGTAAGAATTTAACCCATCCAATACTATGTGTTATGACCTTGTAGTTGTGCTTCCGCACAAATCACAATGTTGTTTGTTTCCCTCCGAAAAAATAACTGAAAATCATACATTTTATTAGGCCAGACTGTCAGATTTTTTTTTTAATTGTATGAATTGAGATTTTTATATTAAGGTCAATCTATTTTAGGTCTAAAATGCACTTGTACATTTTGTCGGTGTACAGTATGTCTAGTGTAAATTTTACCTTTAATTTCAAAATAAATTTATATAGGCCTATGTGTGTGTGTGTGTGTGTGTGTGTATTCCCATTTGGCTGACTAGTTTTGATTTACATTTTGCATGTCTTGTGTTGTTGTAAAATGTATTTCAAATCAGTCATGCTTGGCTAGTTTTGATTTACGCTTTGGAACAGAATTTGGAGAGGGCGTTTGATCAAGTCAGACCTACGTTTTGAATTGAATTACATTTTAAAGAAATTAGAACTACATTTTTGAAAAGTTGAGTTCATTTTGGGAAACTAGATCTACATCAATTTTACGCCTACATTTTGATATTAGACATTGAATTTTGCAATTAAATTTTGATTTTAACTTTTGCTGCGTATGGCACCCCATATTAGACCGGGCATTGTACTGTAAAAGCATTTGAACAGGCTGAGATATTGTTCTGCATGCCTCTTTACATTCCAAAATTTAAAACAATAAACCTTGATTATTATAATAAAGTAGGTTATTGATTTGGTATTCGTGTAATTTTTACAGCACTTTGTTTTGTGTGTATCCCTATCATCAATATCATGAAATATTACATGAGACACAAATATATGCACATTTTTTCTTTAGATATTAACGAATGCACATTTGCGAATTGTCATTCTTGCATTAACTCACCTGGAAGCTTTGAATGCATCTGCAAATCAGGATATGAAGTAGCTAATTTATATAATTGTGAAGGTATTTATAAATATATAGTTGGTAGCATTTCGAGTGGTGTTTAATAAATCAGTAGCCTTGAGTGTTTGTGGTAGTGTGGTTTAAAGTTTTATTATTTTACGCTGATGATTCTAATTTAGTCATAAAACATAAAACTACTAACGCGTATTGTAATGTTTTTATTATTTTTCAATTAGATGTTGATGAGTGTGTAGCTGGTATTGCAGAATGTACCCAACACTGCTCCAACACTATTGGTAATTTCAGCTGCGATTGTGATGAAGGCTGGACACTAAATCTTGATGGAAAAACTTGCACTGGTAATTTTAAAAGTATTATACATTTTTATAAGCTCTTCTGCTTACAGAATTGGCGTATTATGCTATTGCTTTCGTCTCTATAACCACAGATCCCATATTATCTGTGGTATAACCAAGTAAACCAAGTAAGTAAAAGGATTTTGTACCTGAAGCGAAGCTATTTGGTTTAGGCCAAGTGCAGGCTGTCTTGCGTAGATTTCTCTAGCGGTAGGTACCATACTTAGTTTCTTTAGCAGTTATGTCAACACCGTAAAACCTCGTATAGAAGCACAATGGGCTTAATCTCGAGAAAGAAGCCAACTTGAAAAAAAGCTCCCTTACCCACACCATCTTTATTTTGAAAACAATAATTTCGAAAAGAAGCCCATCTTTCTTTCTTTATTTGCCTTTTTCATAAAGAATACAAAGCTTGTATAAGTCACTTAGTATGAGAAAACATTGCAATATTCAAATTAGGAAACCAAAAAATAGCTTGAAAGCTATTCAAGTCCAGTTTTACTTACATAAATATTACCTACACTAATATTTTTACATTTTCATATGCAAAGAAATACTTAGATTATACAACATCATTTAAAATATTTTACTTATTCGAGAGATAAATAATGCTCTTTGAGTATATTTTATGAACTTATATTTTAAGTTAAAATATGATGAATGATATTCCAAGAATATTATTTTTTTGTTCCATGTCTTTGCAGTGTAGTTACAATTCCTAATATTATGGGTGGGTGATATACAGATTACTACCTGAAGATGCATTACAGAGTAAATTTAATATTATTATTTCCAAAACATGGAAAATTGAAAATCCTAATCTATATGCATTAGATTCATACTCATTTAAATATGTATGCTGTGATGTCGGAAGGGGCGGTGATGTTGCTGCATATATTCACTTGTCTGTTTATTTCAAGAAACCTAATTTTAAAATAGCTAATTCTTAGTCAATTTGGTTAGAAATAACTGTTGGAAAATAACATTTTATTGTAAGTGTGTTGTATAGAAAACTAATGGATTACAAGACGTTCTTCATCATATAAAATTAGACAAGAATCAATTTATTCTTCTTGGTGATTTTAAATGTCGATTTGTCAAACCTAGTAGTTTCCAAGCATTCTGTATATGCACAGAAATGGCTAAGTTTGTCAGATTATTGCAACATGTACCAGAATTACAAATAACTCACTAGGTGTATGTAAATCCAATACTGATGCTGGTACAATAGCCAGTAATAATTATATCTGATAATTAAAATAATATCTCTACGTACTGCGATTTTATTAATAACATACAGTATCTATGCAGTTTTGAAATCTGGTGTATTCATCAACAGATTTCATGCCACTTATAATATATTCTTTTTATAATTTAGTACTGGTAACCATTGTGAATATCATGCACCTATTGTTTAAGAATTACTTAAAACTGTTGCCAAACATAAACCTTGGATTAATGAATACATAAATGAATTAATTTAAAAAAAAAAAAGAATTTTGAAAAACATAATTTTAAAGTGAAACATCAAACGTACAGCTCCACATTGCATGACTTTTCTTTAGCGGTAAAATAATTTTTTTTAAATGACATAAATTTAGAGTGTAGATTAGATAGTAGCTAAGCCCCCTCTTAGTTTTAAATTGCTGTCTGAAAAAGAAACCCACCTTGAAAAAAAGCCCATTAGGCCATAAAATAATTATACAAAGAGCCTATCATTTTATTAATTTGTGGTAATTGTGGTAATAAATTATATCAAATTATGATCAAAACATTTTCGATACACTTCAGTCAGCCTATAGGCTTCATCATAGTACGAAAATAATTTTTTTGCGAGATAAGCACTAAAAATTCTTTGTGTAATGGTCGTAGGTGATGTTCACACTCTGCAAAACATGAAAATACTGCTGCCAGATTTATTTTCTTTCTGGTAAAGCCTGTATACCTACATCTCTCATTTGTGAACTGCATTGTTTATGAGTCCAGCAAAGAATAGAATTCAAACTACTTCATCATTAGACTTACATATTGTATTGTTTATCTTACCATGATTGTCATAAATCCAGATCTTGCTCATTGTATAGGATAAGGGTGATAC
>NW_022693589.1:417322-438247 GCF_011630105.1 Anneissia japonica | reverse complement strand
TACATATACAGTGTTTAATAAGGACATGATGGAACATCGTAGGCTATATATACATATATATAAATATAGATATATAAATGAAAAAATATTCATATATCTTCATAGCATTACTGCAGGATGATTTCTTTATTATAGCATGATTTATACTGGATTTATATGCAAAACACCAATGTTTATATTAATATGCTCAATTTGAACATTATTTTGATTTCTTACTAATGTTTTTAGAAAGGTACACATTAAAACAAATTACATATTGAACTATTGAATGTCAGTATATTTCACTTTAAACCAACAGCCAACCAATGTGTTCACATCGGCATACCTTTCAATGGGACACGCGACTGCACTGGTTTTACAACTGGAGAATCGTGCATCTTTGAATGTGGATGGAATTATCGAATAGTGGGATCTCATAGAAGAGAGTGTTTACCAAGTGGCGTTTGGGACGGCCAAATAACTCAATGTGAAGGTTTGTGTCGAAACAAAAAGCGTAATTTTAATAGCACGTAAAATAATATATTTTATTATTAAAGGTAATATAATATTATATAATAATCTGTGGTGGTAATGATAATATAATTATCATTATACTAATATCACACATTTACATGAAATAGATATTCACAATTTGAAAAGAAGTGTTTTATTTCAACAATAATGGTAAAATACCCTAATAACAATAGTATGTGTTGAGATGGAACTTAAATTAACCAAATATGTATAGTTGATAGTTAGCTACAGAATAAATAGTTTAGGCAATCAGCATTTTAAGTAGAACATGATTGTAAAAAATACCAGGGTATTCAGAAACCATCTGATCTACATTAATTAATTTTGGTATAACACTAAACATTCTTTGCACTAAGACTTTTGATGCGACTTTCTAATCTACATTTAATAGCGAGATAAGGCGCCAATTTCTCGATTTATTTCTGTCATAGCAGCTTGTCTCTGTGAGGGAAGATATTTGATTGTTCTGTAGACCAGTATTTAACACCCCTAAGTCGAAAAAAGTAATTAAATAATATAAGAAAAAAAACAAGTACAATTCAGAAGTAAGAAGAGGGAACAGTTAAATTTAATTTAACTGTTCCATGGTAAGACCATCATTTCCATGACTACTGATGCATTCTACACAAGTCAGTTCGCCCATTTTTCTCCTCACATAGACTTGGTATATTTTTAAGTCGGAAAAATACATATTTCCATTTCCAAAATATTTTAAAATCTCAATATCTGCAGATGCCTATATCAGTGCAGCTAGGGTGCAGATCAAGTTGTAATGTTTGACCAGCTTAAACAGGGCCTAGGCCAGCCCCATGTTTGACTGCACCATGCTAATGAACAAAAAGCCAAACCAAGGCAATATGGATGCAGCTCATGTGTGTATTCAAATAACACAAGCTATGTGCCTACTCGAATGTGGATTGTTATCGGACTGGAGCCTCAGTTCCAGTAGACACAGAGAATGTTTTGTGATTCTTAACATGTCCTACGAACAGACAGCACTAGACAAGATCTGAGATGTAAAGATGCAATCTCTACTGTGCATCAATAGCGAGCCACTGGATCTCAAAAGGGATTCTTTAATGATATATATTTTAATAGACAAATGGGATAAACCCATAAAAACAACAAACAGAAACATAATGCAAACAATTTAAAATTTAAACGAAACAGTAGAGAAAATCCGATCTGTACACACACACATACATTTGAAGGAGCTACAACCAATGACATTGAAAAAAAAACCTTACAAGTGGTAAAAAAAAAACCCAGATTAAAATCTGGGTTTTTTATGTTAAAAATGTGTGTAATGCTATATCTGTGAGTAAGCAAGGGATGTTTACCAACAACCCTAACATTGAGTAGGCCACTGCATAACTGAGTACGAGTATGTCACAAGATACCGCTATTTATTTTTACAACCCACAACGTGTGTCTATGAACTTGGAAAAATTCCTAACTAACGGTGACTTTTGATGAAAAGCTCAGATATTTCACCAGGGGGGTATATAGAGGGAGCTCTCACTGTTTAAAGCCATTTTGAGAACTGGCGACGTCATCGCTTGTGATTATGTCGTCTCTAAACAGGTGTGTCATCGGTTGGTATGGGTTCACAGGAGCACACACACACACACACACATTGATTTACACTTACACATGTCTTGTGTAGTTGTAAAATGTATTTATTTTTCTGGTTGTGTTACAGAAATTCTTTGTCCTGAAATACTGTCGCCAACCAATGGTTACACTTCTTATCCGTGTTACAACAACGTTGGCAGTAGATGCACATTTGGCTGTGATTTTGGTTATTTCTTAGAAGGAGATCCTGTTACAGAGTGTCAACTATCTGGATTATGGAGTAGTCCTGTCTTAGCATGTATTGGTAAGATATTTGTATCAACTTAAATAAAAAACAATATACAAAGCTTACCTCTTCTGTGTATTTCTTATTAAAATCAATTAAAACAATATTAAGGTAACAGTTGCGCACGAGTACACATTAACTTCATGCGTGCTTTTACCAGGGTACAGTTAAATTAAATGTTACATGTAATTTAGCTGTTCCCTGCTTGTGCATTTCTTAGACAGTAGGTATAAATATTTTTAGATTTTACAAGATTTTACCACTTTTAAATAGTTTAAGCCATGATAGAATAAAATGTTCATTCATTCTCAGTTATAAATGTTTTGATAATCACCTATTAAATTACAATTCTTCAATTAGGCAGTCAGTTGTTTGAGAAATCAGTTTTGCTTGCATTTCAGAAATTAACTTTTGCACGCCACCACCGTGTTTAAAGGGTGTTTGCCACTTATCCCAAATTGAGGCAGACGGTTATTTCTGCGATTGCTCTGGAACAGGTTATACAGGAACGCACTGTGAATACGGTTTTGTAAGAACACCTGATTGGCCTAGCATATGGGTAGGCAATGTCTACGAGGACTTGGAATTTTATGCTAAACCAAATGAAACACTCATAGTAACGATTATGACAGATCCAAGTAAAGTTGTCGTTGAACCCTCCAAACTATATTTTACTCCCAAATCGAATACCCAAACCGTTTCTATTCAAGGACGTGTTCAGGGGCCTACACAGATTCAGTATGTTTTGAGAGGCAAGGGAGCAGCTAAATTCATATCTCCAGATGCTGATGAGTTATTTGTGTTTTTAAATAATACGATTGACGATGGGTATGTCTACGGAAGGTATTTGTCACCAGGCAATCAACTACCGTTAGGGTGTTTTGAGCTGTCGGATCTATCTATATGTTCAGATCTTCAATTTATATCAACTGAAAAATGGGATGACATAAATGCTGCTGTTGAAACTAATGGCATTGTCGCTGTGACAACAGACACATTCGAGCTGCCACTTAATCTCAATGGATACTCCACCACAAATACCTATAACATAAAAGCCACATATCCTGCTAACTGTCAGAGTAAAGATATAACATTGAATGATGTCCAGGACTTTGTTCAACTTAATTCATTATATCGCACATACACACGACAACTGGAACGTATTCTTCCAGATTGGATTACTTTTATATCCACTAACATAGATCCAGAAAAATCTAAGGCATCCCTTTCTTCTTTGATACTTAGTGGCAAAAAGTTGAAATCAATCAAGTGGTGCTCGTCTGCCCCCGTAATTAATGATGGTCAGTACTCCGTTTATTTACTTTACAAGACTGAGTTGATCATTGGAGGTAGACATGTATCATTACCACTCCCACCATACAAAGGGAAATACTGCTTTATTGTGGGTGTGTGTAATATCACATCAGGAACGTTCATGATGATGTTTCCGGAAGGTTCACGAGATCTTCTAAGCTACATCAACGACAGAGACTTTGATGATTCTATTGACGTTGAAGTGAGTAGTCTTGCATTTTCAACGTCTAACATGTTGAATCCAAATGGTCAATATTGCCAAGACGATGACAAAATAAGCATATTTGCCAATCTCCAATATACATACATAATCAACCAAACAGTATATGCAAGACTCGAAGGCAGTGGAGATGTTCATGTGAACCTAGATGAAACAACACAAGTATGTTATATTTTATTTTAAAATATGAACTTTCTTTTATAAAATCCTACTATTTGCATAACAAACTTGTATTTTCCTCAATATCGTGATCTTTACAAAACAAATATTTGGTAGAGTAGCAGTAAAAGATAATTCACAGCGATTCTCTAATTTATATAAATTTAGAAGTTGTCAAACTGTTTAGTTCTGTTTAATTAGTGACTTTGCAATTTTAGACCTATATTAAGTAACTGAGGCAAAAAATAAGCAAAAAAAATTGTCTTTGGATGATATAAAAAATTTAGCTTATCTCTTTAATAATAAATTGAATGTAAATGTTATTAATTCAATTTTACAGCTATTTACTCGACTATTTACGCAGCTGTGGCAGATACAACAACATGGTAAATCCAAAATAAGATTGCAATGGCGAATTCTGGGTGAAGACGTATCACTAGAATTTGGCTCTAAACAAGTACAAAACTCGATACTAAATGCTAGCATTGGTGGTGAGTATTTTTAGTGTTTATTTTTGTGTTATTTTTATCAATATGTAAAAATCATTTTTATTAATAAATTACATTAGACTACCCTATTTAAATATTCAACACATTCACTTTAGTTTTTAAAAATCTGGTAATTTGCTATGCTTTCTTTCAACACTTTATGTTCTTGTCTATTAAACATTACCATCTTCATAGCTAATGTAGTAAATTATGCCACACTTCAAAGTAAGTTCTTATATTAATATGTAACAGAAGAGGAATCTGCTTTGTAATTACAATTGTTAGTCATTTTAACTGAAGAGTGGCACATCATGTAAAAAACTATTTGATAAATTAAGGGACAAAGCTTGATTGGAAAATTTATTTCTCTAATGTATGTAAAAAAAAATTGAGCACTCATCTGATGATATTTACAAATTGTTCAACTGTTTTAGTTGTGATTTTTGCATACATGGCAAACGTAATCCAGTTGACTACAAAGGCGTTGTGGTGATTCAAGTGCCGGTAGAATTTTAGTTTCTTTTATTTCATTTAATGTGCCTGGCGTCATAATTTAGATATACCGTACTCGCGCGATTAAACGCCCGGGCACTTAAAATATTTTTTGCACTTTCTGAGGGGCGCTTATTCGAACAGGCGCTTATGAAAACAGAGTGGAAATTGAGGGGGCGCTTATGGAAATAGATGAAAATCGAGGGGTTCTTATGGGAAATTATTATATTCAAGAGGGTGCTTTTTGAATTTAAGGACATTACGAATGGTGGTTAGGCGGAAAATATACCGTAATCGTCTAGAGAACATGGCTCATGACAATAATGCGTGAATATTTACATAACAGCAAAATAGCAGATGCAATTAGTGGTGGTGGGTAGTGGCTAGCTTGTTGGCCATTGGCCGATTTAGATTTGCAGGATGGCAGGATCATTGTATTTTTTCTTGAACACTCAGATGAGAATGTGCTACAGGTCGGAAAAAATAAAAAGAGGAGTAGGACTAGGCATAGACAAATAATGTAAAAAGAGTAAAGTTGAAAATATACTATCTGTACAGGGATATCCTCATTTTGATATTGACCAAATTACCAAGCATCCTGAATCAAACATTGTGACCCTCGAAGGAAATGACGTCACCATAATGTGCCAGGCGTCCGGAATTCCATCACCAACATTTAGCTGGATGTTTAATGGTCATACATTAAGTGGTGAACATCTAAATTCACTTTTCCTAACAAAGGTGGACGCCTCTCACTCAGGTACTTATATTTGCCTTGCGAAAAACACAGTAACTTCAGTTCAGTCAATGCAGTGTGATGTCTGTCTCTTATACACATCTAGATGTGTATAAGAGACAGACATCGTATGGTGTATTTGATGGCACGCCGTTTTCATGGTTACTTAACCACAAGGGTGAAGGAACATCCGTACAGGTGTTCATTGATTATGATTTAACACCGAGTATTTCTATCCCAACTGAACTTAGCTACGTAACACAGATTGTCAGTCAACTTCAGAACTTTACATCAGAGTTAATGACATTTGCAGAAGAGCTAATGTCATTTGGATATGACAACATGCACTCTGCGATTCGATCTTCAGCCAGTTACCTGGATGATACAATAAAAAACTATTTCAATGTACTATATAAAAATCAGATAAAACCAATTGCCAATTCTTTGTCAAAGTTGCGCATACAGTGTAAAGAAAATCTAAATGAGCTACGGTACATTAACGAAACACTTTTCAGCATTTCAAAGAGTCAACATAATTACTTTAAAAATGATCTTTTTAATTTAATTCAACGACAAGAACATCTCAGCAATCAGGTTCTCATTGAAGTTCAGACTGTTTTTGTTGAAGAAATTGCATCAGTATCTGGTTTTCGTATGCGCTCTGGGGTCTGTCTTTCGTCATATCTTTGCTTTCCATCGTTGGACCTTAAAGTATTTTATTCCCTGTCAAATACAAGCCACCACGAATACACAGAGTTGCAGACTGTCGAATCAAGTATGCCAAAAGTCTACATGAGAGGCACCTATGATACTAAAGAGAAACTCAATCGATTCATTAGCATTCCTATTGATGCAAAACTCAGCATAATGTTGCAATCCAATAAAAATATTTGGATAGGAAGTATACCAGTCTTCACAAACCTTCTTGGAATCAAACAAGCTACGACAATGCAACTAACAATGTCTGGAATACATTTTGTTTTGTCAGGAAAGCTGTGGGCATTATTTGATGTGGAAATTAACGTCACTTCTGGATTGAATTCTTTTAAATCAATGGTACTACATGCGGATGGTGATATCTCTGTTGAGGGTCCATTTTCTTTAGCAAGAATTATCAAAGACAAAATAATTACACTAACCCAAAAAGCTGTACATGATAGCGAACGAAGAGTGAAACAAGGCATTAAATCTATCGAAATTGCAAAATCACGGTTAAATTTAGTTTTGGAAGAAGAGCTTTTAAAGAAAGCTGATGTTGATAATGCTCAACAGAAAGTTATATCTGCCAAAGATGATCTACTGGTGGCAAATAATAATGTCGATAATGCACAAGAATCATTGGATGAGTTAAGCGAATACACGGCTGAGGTTAAGGACAAGTTAAAGGATGTATGCGAGGTACTTGAATGCATGGGAAAATGCTTACCCGGAACTAAAATTGTTACTGTCACTGAAGATGTATATGCGTATGTGCCGTACAAATGCTGTGATAACAGAACTGAATTAGCGTTGGTCGAGGAAACAACTAACTGTTGCTGGGCTTGTCAAATACCAACGCCAGTAAAGAGTTTTTCTTTCAGTGTTGACATAATTAAGTTAGCGAAAGCTGCTGTTTCTGCATTTTCTGGTGATTGGTGGAAGGCCGGTGAACAACTAGTATCATCCGTGAAAGTGAAGCGTGGGCAACGCCTGGCTTACTCAAAAGGCGAGTGTTGCGAAGTCTGCAAAAAACCAGTTGAAATCGAAGTTAAATATATGTCATGCAGTACATGCGTTGATTATCAGATTGTAGGTAAAGTGGAAAATATTGGGACGGAAGAAATTGAATGTAGTACGCAGATACCTGATTCAAGCTGTGTGAGTCACAATGAAGATTGCAGAGAAACACGAAGCTATTTATTTGAGTCTCTGAAAATAACAACGCCAGGTCTTGTAGATCCGATTGAAGCGTTGGATAACGCTGTCTTGCATGCCTCAATTGCTGAAGCAGTATTGAATGAAGCATTAATTGAACTTGATGACGCCGTGAGTCAACATGAAGAAGTGTCGGCTAGAGTTCAAACATTACAGGCATATCTTGATATTATGCAGAGTGCACAAATCCAAATAAGTGAGGATGTCCAAGCAGGCCTTGCTATTAAAGAACTTCAGATTAACGGATCGATTGAAGCAAGTTTAGAGTTCAAGAAACTTAAATTTGACATCGACTTAGTTGGAGAGGACACTACAGTAATTCCAGTCTTATGTTACCTTACGCTGGAGTCTATTCCTGTACAGATTCAAATTTTTATTGACTTCAACAATTTAAATTTCACAATCGAAAATGCTGCACTCTTTATAACAGAAGAATTGTTCGGTGATATAACTAGGTCAGTAAGAAGGAGAAGGGAAGCAAGTTCGAGACGTCACAGACCTTTCCATGATCGAATCAGACGTGATACTACTATTATTGAACAACCACCGATCGACACTGTGGATTATATTGTGATAAACAAAACATTGGGTCACAACATAAACAGTATTATTTCTCGAGATCTTAATGTTGTTCAGAATGATGCGAGATGCGAAGACTTTAACAACATTCTAAATTTTGTCAAGCTTTCCTTCCAAACCTTGTTAGAGATTGCAAACTTCAGCAAAGTGAATAACGTGCAGACATTAGAAAATGTAGACGACATCCTCAATGCATACATTTACAATCTATCATCACCATTACCAGAAGTTGTAAGTGATAGTGTTGCTTTAGAGTATTTTAACTTAACTGTGAACGACTTAAAAGATATAAACAAAAGTTCAGGTTACAGACTTGAGAAAAATGCTTTGACAAAAGTTATCTATTCAGCAATGGTAAAGGCTAACAACACAAAGTCTTTGCTTGAGGCTGACGACGTTCTGTCTAGATGGGAAGACACAATGGAAACCTACACACGTAATTACAGTGGACTGACTGATTGTGAAGGATTCAATGATTGTTTGACAACTGAATTGATCGGTTTGAAATATTTGGCTGAAGGTAGACAAATTTATCAAAATGTAATCGACTTTGATGAATATGTATCAACTATATTAGATAAAGATACATTCAGTGTCAAAGAAGCTGAAACAAGTGCAAGGCACGTACTTAATGAAGTTATATTTCTTAGCAGGAATAACGACATATGTTTAAAAGAACCAATAATTACCAAGCATCCTGAATCAAACATTGTGACCCTCGAAGGAAATGACGTCACCATAATGTGCCAAGCGTCCGGAATTCCGTCACCAACATTTAGCTGGATGTTTAATGGTCATACATTAAGTGGTGAACATCTAAATTCACTTTTCCTAACAAAGGTGGATGCCTCTCACTCGGGTACTTATATTTGCCTTGCGAAAAACACAGTAACTTCAGTTCAGTCAATGCAATGTGATGTCACAGTAGAATTTGCGCCATTAATCACTGAACATCCACAAGACATTGACATTGAGCACGGACATCCCGAAGGCATATTCTTAACTTGCAAAGGAACCGCTCTTCCATTACCAAACTATCAGTGGTATTTCCAGTCCGCATCATCAATGACCATGAAGGCCATCTTAGGTCAGAATGCCTCTGGTCTAGAGATTTTAAGTCCAGAATATAGCCAAGACGGATGGTATACATGTAAAGTGTCAAACATACATGGTAGTCACATGTCTAATCCTGCTAGACTGAATGTGCTTGAAGTATCTGTGCCAGAATTCTCCAGTGACATTACGATTACCCTTTTCCGATTGGATGATTATAACTCGACGTATATAAATATATCTTTGGAAGATGTAATTTCACAGGTCATTAAAGACGATGAGCCAGAACTCGAACGTTTAAATTATAAAGAATCAAATCCCACTGGCATGGCATTTCTTACTGAAATCACTTTTGACATTATAAGTACAAACGCCACATCAATTGATTTTATGAATGCAAGTCGACATGAATTGGCGTATCAAGTTCAACAGAAAATTGAACAGGTACGTGTTAAAGTTGCCAAACTTAACGATTTGTTGACTCCAGGAAGAATATTTGAACACCGAGGAGAATTACTTGAGGTGACATTGTTCAACGCTGGTTTTAATGGCCCAATATGTCCCATCACCCAATACGCACATCAGAATGGATATATTTGCGGTGAGTTTGATTTTTTTTACTAATGATTTATATTTAAGATATACATTAGACTAGAAATTGCAAATTGCAAGTGAAGTGCTGCAAGGTACAACTGCATATAAATGTTCTTCCAACAAAATTATTTATGCAAGTCAAGTGAAAATAATGAATAATAAAAATATAACAAATAATATGAGACACGACCCATTATCTATATTAGAACACTCCTCATTGGGTAACAAAGTCGTAATTTTTCATTTTTGTCAAAAAGTGTCTATAGTGGTGAATTATGGTTTAGGTTTTTTTTAATAAAGTTTCAAAAATTTCTATATATGTGGAAAATGTAGGTTACAATTTTTATTTTGAAGACTGGTCTAGGAAGTGTACATTTTTTATGGGGCAAGTTTCCAAGGGCGGGTTTTCTAGGGGCGAGTTGACTGCCAAAGAGTGTTGCTAAAGTGCGAGCCAGCGTGTTATTTGATCACAAGTGCGAGACATCGCAAGGGGTGAGCCAGAGGGCCATGACGTCACGACAATAGATACGAGAAGTTACTCTAGTTGTGCGAGGTATCGGCTGAGATTGTGGAGTACAATTCAAAAAACAACTATAGGTCTAATAATGAATTATTGTGATGTTAAATAGACAATGTTAGCTATTAAGGAACGACGTTGTTTTTCATTGGGACCTTCCCTTCAAGGCTAGGCCTAATACCATCCTAGCTAGTCTAGCCTGGAGTAGGATAAGGCTAGCGAGACATGCGGACGTTGGTACGTGTTGGTTAGTCTACAAACGTTGCCTAAAGTAATTGATTTTACCCGGCAGAACGAAACAAGGAGACTCCGCTTTTCAGTCGTCTTAGGCCCTTGTTTTTTGACAAACAATGACCTTTCAGATATCAAATTGCTGTCAAGAATATGAATTGGCTGCTTCGCAGCAAAAATATTAAAATAAAAAGAAAACTAAATGTAATAATAGGGCATTAAAAAATTGCATCAGGTAATACTGTAGGTGTAAAAATGAATTAAAAATTATCTAGCATTTGATTCCATTCGTGTACTCCATATTTCAACCATATATTTAATTTTGTTTTAGTATTGTCATCAAGGAATAAGCAATCGGTAGAGCTCCGCATAGTACACTATAGGAAAATTATTATACAAAGGTTAGATTTAATGCTTGAAAAATTGTTGAATGCATTAAATCTAGCCTAAGTATAATAGCTTTCAATTAAGTGTACGATGCATGCTCTACTAATTGCTTTATAAGTCAATTGCCGTCTTTTAATTTTAGTTTTTTATAACCAACTGTTGTAGCAGTCATCGGTTGCTATAGTGATATGATAAGTATACGTGTGCATATTTACATTTAGCTGTGCGTATGCTGATTTTTGCTCCTGCAGTACCCGTTTAATTAACTACACATCAGCAATATCAATACGGATACGATGAATACGGTAACTATTGTGTTAGAAAGAACTTGTTTGTAATGCTATTTTGATAGATTTTGTCAAAGAAATAAACATTTCAACATCCGAGAGAGAATACAGTCACTGACGTCCTTTTTGGTCGGTGCATGCAGCCAGGTAAAATCGTGCGATGATTTCATTAAACTAGGCTAGGCTACGGCCTAGTAGCATGAGGAGGCCCAGACGGCCTCCTGCCTAGCCGTAGACCCACATCTAAATTTGTTTCTTGAGTCTTTAAAATAGGTCTATTCCTATTAAACGTTCAGTTTGTTGTGTTTATGAGGGTCCATTGATTCAATGAATTCCTTAATTGTTCATACTTAATATTGAATTTGAAGTAACTTTCTTTGGGTTCTAATTAAGCTTGTTTTACGAAAGTAATTTTCAATTTTTATCGCGTTGCGCGATGTATTCGCGGTGACAAAAAAATGAGGAATTTTTTTTGTCACATGAACCTAAAAAAATCAAGCCAAGCATCCACTAATAGAAAAATTAGTGGACGCTGGGGAATAGGCAAATAACATTGGGAGTTACAGTGATGACGTCATGATTAACTTATAATAGATATTGTTATTTGTTATGTTTTCATAGTGAATTGTCCTCCTGGATCATATCGAGGCAACAATAAACTGCCTGCAACCTGCCAGCAATGCCCATGGGGATTCTATCAACCAGATGAAGGACAGACAGAATGCATTGTATGCGATGGTGACATTGTCACAGATTCTGGAGCAAGACTCTGCCCTCGTATGTGATTATGATTTATATATTATAACATAATTGTTAGAATTTTAAAAACATTTCAAAATGATTTGTAATTTAGACTATTGGGAGCGGTTAATTTTCTGTCTCTCCTAGAGGTCGGGTGTTTGAACCTCAGCTGTGCATTTTGCTGTGTTCTTGGACAAGGCACTTTATCTACTTTTGTCTCTCATCACCCAGGAGTATAAATGGGTACCCGTTAGTTCACTACTAGGGAGGAAAAGACGACGTGGAAACGAACTGGCCACCCCACCACCAGTGGCGTAACTAGGTTTTGAGGGGCCCTGGTTCAAGAGTACAGTCGGGGCCCTTGACACATGCAAATTCACTGACGACCATGTCAACTAAGATGTGTACCACTGATGGGTTAGTTTAGGAGCAGGGGTCCCTCCGATTTTTTATACTATTTTGACCAAAAAAAATCTTTCAAATTTTTCAATTTTTAATTTTTAGATGTTCACAGAGGGCATTTTTGAAGAGCCAGCTATTGGCTAGACTGACCATAATCCCATTAAACAACGTTGTATTTTCAAATTGCTTCTTTTGGTATATAGTTACTTGCGTTTCACAAACCATTATATTTTTTGCATCACTTAAAATGTCATGTACCTATCCGCCATCTTCGTTCATCTTCAAAAAATCTTTTGACAGTTCCATCTCCTCGAAACAAAACCAAAACATATGGTGAACATGCTTTTTCTGTTCAAGCTCCTTCTCTGTGGAATTCTCTTCCTTTTTCTGTTCGTAATTCGCCTAATTTATATTCTTTTAAGAAGAACTTAAAGTTTCATCTTTTTGAGAAATGTTACTGAGTTTGTTTTCTCCTGCACCTTTGATAAATTTTTTAATTGGCGTTATATAAATGTTTATTATTATTATTAACCAATTAATTGTTTTGACACAATAAATTATACATTACTACTAGCAAAAATTGAGCACTCTGGATGCTGTCATCTTAAGCTAGAATTCCTTAAAGTCTAACATAATTAGCTTCTAAGCACCACACATCGGGTGGCTCTAAAAATATATTTAATGGAATGATTTTAATTTTTGCATGATCCAAATTGTTTTGCATCTTATATTTGAGAGTTCGATGTAATTATACATGTGAAATTCATATCCTGTTATGGATGACATATGTTGCTGTTGGATTTTGGTGAAAAATAATGCATGTTTAACAGTTCGTGCTGTAAGCGGTCAGGCTGGGGTACAAACATTGAATTCAATGATTGAATTAGGTCTAATAATAAATATTGAAAAGAAGAAAAGAATATAGTATTATATAAATGACAATTTTACATCCATTTTTTTTATGAATTTATTGCTAATCGGAATTAGAATGCGAATGTATTTTCATTATTGGAGAAAAAGCTACAATGTGTATAAATGCCATTATTTTTACAATATACATATGGCGCAACAGGGCTAGGGTTTGTAATCACAGATTATCTTGTTTAAATTTGCATTATTTCTGTATGCACCTGCATTCCTTCTTTTCATCCAGGAGTTTGAGTTACTGGTGAGGTACCTGCTCCTGTGCTGAGTACTTTAATAATTATCTGGGTTCAACAAACAGTGGAAAGCATTTCGTATAATGGCAGTGATATAAATAATATACAGATTTTAGAATAAATAATACATATATATTTTCAGCTAAAGATGATGTCTTGCCAAGTGACACAGTGACAACAGTATTAAATGGCACTAGTACTCTATTGTTTCATGAGCCTGAAACAAATCAATTGGTAAGTTTATATTTAGATATATTTTGAATATCAATTTCTTTGTTACACTTTGTCATTGCTTACTAGGTTTATTCCCATGTAATAGTTATATGGTAATAATAGACCGGACAATAATTTATATAGAGCATTTTATTAGAAGTGGCAAAGTAGTTTACAAGAAGTAGTATTTAAGTATTAAAAGTAAAAATTATAAAATACAAATATAATATACGAGTAAAAATCAATATACTTAATAAATTTAGATAAAAATGCAAAGTGATAAAATGATCACGCATGGTGGTAAGTTTTTGTTGTTGGGGAAATAATATTTGCATAATGTTAAATCCGTGAGTAAAAAGATAAAGATTGGATGGCTCAAGTTCATGTGGTTTGATTAAGGTATTTATGGACCTTCGATATATTTCTGAAGTATAAGTTAGTCTTATGCCAGATCAAACTGATTTGAAGAAGCATGCATTGTGTTTCATAAAACAATAACGTAAATAACATCCATGAATTAAAGAAAAGTTTGTAATATATAATTTAAATATAAAATTAACTAAAGACATGTGCAATGATTACTCAGATTTTTGATATTGATCAAACTGATTGAAACAGGAATATGTTTTTATCATTTTTATCATTATCCAAGTTAAATTCTGAGATAAGATTTTCAAAAATATATGGCCTACTATTCCTTTATTATTGAGTTTATAATTTTTATGTTAATGAGCACGGTATTCTAAAGAATATATTTCCATAAATAGTTTTTTGACATTTTTCAGGGGCAACACATCTTTGACAAAGTTCCATGTTTTTACATAATGTATACTTTTTAATAGTTTAAATGCATTCAAAGAAAAATAAAACATAGTTTGCATCAATTGATGAACATGCTGTTACTTTTTTCTGTACAAGGATGGTAAAGTTTTCATCTACGCCATTGGGGGTGGTAGCGGTGGATTAGCTGTTTTAGTAGTAGTCATTGTTATCATCGGTAAGTAATAATAATTAATCAAACACGTTCTCTGCTAGGGCATATAGAATGGATGGCATATGTTGATACTTTAGTTTTGTTTTTTTTTTTTCATAATTCTATTGAAAATTTATATCATTTTTTTCATTCCAGTATGTCATCAACGAAAGAAAAAAGAGAAAAGATAGGAGAAGAATACAACGTTTCCTTCAAAAAAACGGATTCTGAAGGAAATAATGACTTACCACTAGAAACTCGCAGTGGTCCCTCAACATAAAATAGTTAAACAAGGCCTAGTATGATTCTGATTGCATTGATATTAAGAAATTAATAAACATTGTACTGATGGTAACATCAGTGATAAATGATAATGATATGTCGGGATTTTAATGGTGTAGGTAAGTTAATGGTGTACATCTACGTTTCAAGTTAATTGAACACATAATAGTCCCAACTCAAATAGAAAGAACATTTAAGATGGATCGTTTTACCTAAAAGAAGGGCCTCAATGTGTATTGATGGTGAAAGAATATGTTTTTTAATACATAAAATCATGATGAAAATGCTTATATTCAGTTCCAAACACATGTGTGTGGCAAATATTATAAATAAGATAAGCCTTATGTCGTATTATTTTCGAAATGGAGGAAGGGGGGGGGGTTGGTTTAGGTGGGTATGATAAATTACTAACCGGGAGAATTATTTCCTCTGCCCCACTGACCCAGGACCCATGTTATGCGCCTGCTAGGTTAGCTTAGGTTTACGAAGGATCACATAACATTCCAAAGCATACAAAACACATTGAACACTAGAATAAGTAAATAAAACTATTTTTTAACAATTGTAGGCCTCTCCTTAATAGTCGTTTCTCACGTTAATGGTGGGTGAATGTTTCGAAAATATATACTTTAATACTGATTACATTGTCAGTTTGCCATAGTAATACCCACTATATATCACGTGACTGACTGTAAACAAACCTCACGGAATGTGTCTATTGAGGGAGAGTTTTACAGAAGTAATTCTCGAATATTGCATTATATAATTGTACACAGATTACGGTATTGTCATGAATAAATATTATAATTTTTATTTTATGAAATTTAATCTAAGTTATAACGCAAATGTTGTTCGGCCATGTTTCTTTTTGTCACATGGATAACTTAACGTTGATTAACGCACTACGTTACCCACATGGCCATTTTTTACGGATTAACTTTCGCAATTTGCATATTTGTACAGATGTACTTCTTCGTTTATGTACCTGCTTAGCGCATAACAGCCAAAAGAATTTTGATTTCAAAAGGAAAGGTTGTTTGCTTTGCAAGTCAGTTTTTGCTTCAGAATTTTAAGTAGATTAATATTATTGTCTATAAATTATTCTATTAAAGCATTTGAATTACAATATTAAAGCATTGCATTTATCGGATGTGTCCAGTGTTCTATACTGAATACTAATCTATGCAGGTTTGATATCATATGTTTAAATAATATGCCAGGGTAGACACTGTGTGTGTCATTATGCATGAATTTAATTATAGCGATAGATGCGCTTAAAACGTAGGCCTATTTTTATTCATCAGTAGTGATCAATGTATTTAATTATAGACTCATGAGAATCGTCAGCCGGAGTATCAACAATTAAGTTGATAGCATGATATGAAACTTGTGTAGTGATTGGTCCAGGTATTACTTGTTCATAATCACTAATGCTATGGCGTTAATTATTAATCTTAGTGTATTTTTAATGATTGTTGTAATTAAAAATAAGTATGTGCTCTTATCCTTATAATTCATACATGAAATAAAATTGAATCGTAATAGACACAGTTTGAACTGTTTAATATTTAATGTTTTGACGGTGTAGTTTCACTGGGTTGTTTAATATTGGTGTGCATGAAGTGAAGTGTTTTGCCAATAGAGCCTATACATTCTTACGCTTAACTTAAACTTGCAATTTTATTAAATTTTTCACCGGTTGATGTCTGTTAATAGTTTTATCAATACATTATGCAATAATATAATGCAATTGAATATTAATGGTTCATGGTTTTTGATGTTCCATTTGCAAATATTTCTTATTAAAGTTTGAAAATGAAATAATCAAATAGTCGTTTCGTTTCATCGTTATTGTCTATATCAATCAATTCCCGGTGCAATCCCCGAACCAAAACCGTGTCATATTAAACGGATTTAAACTGTATTAACTAATCTCATAAGCATCTTTTTTAATTTATAGAATTAAGGGTTATGCATACAATATCATTCCTAATAATAATTGTTGGCTTTAATGACTATATTCTCATGTTTTTGCAAATACTGTAATGGCATTTCCATTGCTCTAAAATAATTAAGTAGGAAAACAATTAAAGTTAACAACTTAAAATTTTGTCTGCCATTTATTTTTATTTCCATTACTATATATATATATATATATATATATATATATATATATATAGGCCTATATATATATATTATACCTATTATATATGTATATATAGCCATTAATAATCGTACACTTATTTTACGTATACCCTTTTTTATACCATGTTCTTTTTGCACTGTCTGAGCTCACTTAGCTCATTGTAAGGATCATGCAAAGAAGACCACTGCTATGGAAGCCAAGGTCTTGGCTTTAACTTTGTAACTTATTCTAATTACGTATATCCCTCTGATTGAACAGCTTTCGCAAAATTTACAAAATTCATAAATCAGACTGTAGGCCTGCACACGTTCTTATTCTAGCACTTTCTGAGCTTACACTTAAATCAGTGTAAGGATCATGCAAAGAACACCACTGCCATGGAAGCCAAGTTCCTGGCTTAACATTTTCACGAGAGTTAGGACGACGATAAAAAACTACAATAAAATATTCACGAGTTTGCCAAAGCAGGAAGGCAATATTATAAATATATAGCGCAACCAACCAGGGACGTAGCCAGGATTTTGAAAGGAGGGGGGGAGCCGTTATGCGAATTACGTATGACCCCGGCGGGAGAATCCCCCTGTGAAGTAGCGCACTCTGAACGTTCTTAGGACTGTTTGAGAGGATAAAATGAAAATTGCAATAGACGCATTATACATAAGCGCAAAAATAATATAATAAATCAACAATGGCAGATACAGGAATTCGAAAGAGAGGTGAACCAGGGAGGGACTTTCACAGACCGAGGAACCACCCACCTCAGCCCCACCATGGTTGGGGCTGAGGTAAGAAAATTTATAATTAGGGCATCTCTAGATGGCCGGAAATTACACTCTCGCAATTCAATTTGAATATACTCTCGCACTTTAATTTGAATATATTTTTCTTTGACAGCAGTCACTAGAGACATACATCAGGAGCCGACTCGATGTAGTTTAATGTCAAACCCAGGGAAGGGCACAGATCGGTTTTGAAAGGTGGAGGGGGAGGGCATTTTGTGAGTCGACACCCACCTCAGCCCCACAATGGTTGGAGCTGAGGTGAGAAAATTTGAGGAAATAGTACCTCTAGATGGCCAGAAATGACACTTTAGTAAAATTCATCATCATCACATCACCATTAGTCAAAATGAAGCGCCAAAAAAAATTCTCGTGATCTTTTATCAGCGATTTTTGACAACCATAGAGATCTAATTAATGTATGTGTGTATCCCATAGAAAACAAAACATTGTCTTTGAGTACCGGTATGTACTTTACATAAACCTACTTCAAAAACGTGATTTCACAACCACCTCAGGAAATAGTACTTCTCGAGATGGCCGGAAATGACACTTTTATATAGTAAAATTCATCATCATCACATTACCATTATAGTCAAAATGAAACGCCAACAAATTTCTCATGATCTTTTATCAGGGATCTACTTAATATCCAGGACAACTTAGGCCTAATTATAGCTTACTAAGCTTTAACTATATATACTATACTATGATCAACAAATCACAACTTTTTTTCGCATTTAGTACAATTTTCTTCACTTTTTATTGTTATTAATATTAATATCAATTATTACTATCGTCATCATCATCATTGTTATTATTATTATTACTATTAGTAGTAGTATTATTAAACAAACATTTAAAGAAACTTGCAAAAGGATAAAAACGAAATTGAAACACAGTATCGCATTTCTATCTTAAAAGACCTGGCCTGAAATTTATGGATTTAAGATTTTTTTTAATCACGATTAGGCCTATGTGTTCTATTAGGCCTATGTATAACGGGTACTGATGCATATTTACATGTTTAGTAGTATTCATTTTGAGTGATCCCAGGAAATAATTTGTATTGGCTCAAGAATAAGCTTTAAAATTTTAACAGTGTGTACAAAGGGGGGGAGCCGCGGCTCCCACGTCCCTGCAACCAACACCGCCATCGAGGATCTTTTTTTCAGTATTCAAAGATCAACATCAATGAATCATACATACCTTTGGATCCTTAATGGGACCATTTGTGCTTATCAAAGTTTAATCAATAATAGGCCTGTTTGGCTTAGACTGATGCAGTAGTTTTTGACACAATTAGGTCTGTCGGAATGTTTGCTTTTATTGAAGTCAATCCAGGTACTTAACGGAATACCAAAACAGACTATTGTATGCTAATCTAGGATTCAGTCACCTTTCTGTCGATATTGCACTGCATTTTTAGGGCAAGAGAATATACTGTATAAGTACTGTGCAATTAGAGTTTAGCTTGTTTCCTCATTGCAGAAAGAGGGAAAAATAAGGGACTGGAACAAACTTATGTTTCTTTAAATCGAAACAAGTTCATAATGCAGGTGTTCAGCTTGGTTCCTCATTAAAAAAAAAAACTAATAATAATCTGTTAGGCCTACTGCAAGATACTGATTAGATCAAAACAGGATAATCACTGTTTAGAATCCATATACGAGTGGAATCGGATGTAGATCTAAGAAGGTTGTGTAAATTTGCGAGTATTGCTTACAATCATTTTCATTATTGTTTTATCTATACATTTCGTCCGTGGTTAATATAATTGGTATATGCCCAGTTATTTTAATGGCATGCATAATGATTTTACAGGTCTTTATTATGCTTCCTAGAATATCTGTACCATACAATTCAATTAGATACTCTCTATAATACTTTTGTAAAATAATTGTCTTCGTCAGCTTGCGTAGGATTTGTGTGAGTTAATCTGTTCTATTTTCTCTATGGTTAAACGCAGACGCAATGGTTTGCGTCGGGGCCAGTCGCGTCGTAGAATATTTAACATGTTTAATATTTCTCACGACGGCACAAGACTGTCCTCGACGAGGAATCGCGTCGGGCTGCGTCGTACGACGCTGTCTGAGTTACCCTTTTATAGAATAAAATTATAAGTAAACTTTCAGGTGTAACCTATTTATATATAACCATACTGAAACTAGCGAGAAGAGGTGTATGAAAATACTGTGTACTGTGTGTACCAATACCAAAGAAACATAAAGCTACATATCATACTATAATAATATTTGCCACAAATAGGCTAAACGTAGTATGTTTTTGACGCATCTAGGCTTGTCAGTTCGTGATTGTTTCCTTTCATTGTAGTCTTTAATGCAGAGAGACTATTCAGGTAATACAAGTATAAAAGACCTCGTGCATATGCTTGTACTTTGTAAGTTCAGTGGTACAGCATCTATTATGTGGATATCAAACTATCTGCTGATAGCATGAATAATGTAATTATTTTATAATTCAAATTCAGCTAGTTTCCTCATTCCAAAAAAGGGGGAAAATAAGGGGTATAGATTTAACTGATTTTGTTTAAAACTTGGTAATAATGCAGACAGTTGAGCTAATATTCCTCATTCAAAAAAAAAAAATAATAATAATAAAATTTTCATTATAGATAAACATTGTAATAATTATGGGGGAATTTCCCATATATTTGTATAAAAATTTGTTTCCTGAATTCAACTAATAGGCTATGCTTTGATTTTACTAGAAAACTAAGGTAGGGTGACGATTTCATAGAACTTAACATTTCATTTCATTTGATTTATTCGTCTCAAAATGTTAAAACTGACAATAAAGGAAACAGCAAAATGTACAGACAATATGAGACAGGAGACCCAAAAAGTGAAATTAATCACTGTCG
>NW_022693589.1:413837-417301 GCF_011630105.1 Anneissia japonica | reverse complement strand
TTCAAAGAAACAACCAAGTGCTTACAGAGTATGTTTTTTTTTTAACATATAACATTTAAAGTTAAAAATTTAAAAAGTTCAATAGTGAAATAGATATAATTTAAAAGATTTAAAATAACAATTTTCGGATGATTCAATAAAATTTACTTTAAAATTCAAATTTTTAAAATGCTAAGGTATAAAAAAATATAAAAGCAATTAAGCTATTCATCGCCATAGTCAGGTCGGCTAAAAAAAATCAATTGTAAAATAATCATAATTTTGAAGTTTGGCATTTACGATATTAAAATTTTCAGATGATTCAATAACATTTTTTTTAAAACTTCAAATTGCAAAGGCTAATATAAATATAAAATATGTCCAAGCAATTGTGAGCTATTCATCGCCATTGTTAGGTCGGTAACAGAGAAGTCATGTATGGCTCTCAAGGAATCGGCAAGACTCATTGACAACCCGACCTCCACTTGCAACTCGTCCCATATTCGTGGAAAGGAAGTAAAACAGAGAATTTAAGAGAATTTGTACGAGTAAAGGCAAGGCAGAATTTAAGATTAACCAGGTGCCTGGAGTTTAGATATTGAAAGATATTGAGCGAATAACCAAAGAGACACTTAGCAGCAAAAGAGATAGAAAGAAGTTTGAGGCGGTCAGAACAAAACAATAGTGAATGATTGTAAAAAAAATCTACCATTTCAATCATAAATAGCAAAATAAAATCACCGCTTCTCACCAATTTTATTTCTAAAAGTCCATATTACAAAAGTCAACATCGAAAAACTGTCTGTTGTATCAGTTGCTTTCGAAATAATCTTACAATAAACATGATGTATGACATTGCACACTGCCACCAGGGGGCTCCAGTATTTAACAAAACTGATAGAAGAAACTTTTTGAAAACATATTCGTGGATTTAAACATTGTTGTTGTGTAGAAATATAATAGTATTGACAACAATTGAAGTTAACCAAGCACATACATTGTGTATTCTAAAAAGTTTTAAAAAATCCCTTTTAAAAAGTCACAAAAAAGCTTTGTAAACTTAGTTCTTTTGCTTTTTTAGGTCACCTTATTTCCTCGTTGGAGTTGATTAGTAAAGTTTGTCATAAAACGCCATAAACCATTATTATATGGGGTATTTCATCTCGTAATTTAATAATTTAATTGTTTAAAATAATGATTTCGGTAAAACATCAACATAAAACACAGACTAATTTTGATAAATGTAAGGTTTAGAAAACATATTTTCATTGTTATCATGTATTTTAAGAAAACGAATCTTATGAGCAGGTACTGAACGAACCCTAATTGTTTATGTTTTGACCAGCTATTAAGTATAAAAACTCCCAACCCTGAAAATATTCCTACTATAATTTGTACATCAGTCCAAAACGTAGTTGCTTCAGGATACTTCAGTTTGTAGTAACAGTTTTACAAGAATTGACTTTCTTGTAGCAGTTGTTTGGTAAGTATATTACACAAAAGGATTTTAATGTGTTATAATACTTAAACACAATTTATAATAGTAGGCCTATAATTCAACATGGATTTTGTATCTTATATTTGTATTATATATGTTGATTTATTTATTTTGTTTTATTTTGGGCCACTCGTTAGAGCGAATCAAGTGGTTTTACATTTGACGATATTTTATTCTAATTTTGGTACTGTATATTGAGTAATTAAAACTTTAAAAAATTAAAAGTATTATTTTTTGTGGGAAGGGGGAGTGATTATCGGCATTTTACGATCTAAGGTTTATGTTAATAGAGTATTAATATCTAAATTAATCAAGCATCAATTTTGTGCTAAATTTGAAGCAAATCCTACATAATTTACCTCTCTCCTACGTCGTACGATCGTTAAATCTCATGGCACTGTTTTTGTTTTTGTTTACAATATATGCATACTTAACCGTAGAGTACATCATCTGACATGGTGCTTGAGTGCTTCACTATGTATCTCCGCCATGGAAATGAGTACAGTTACAGTATAACGGGACACGTAATATATCTTGCCACTTTAGTATAATACAAGTTATATTTTTGAACTAGTTAGCATAAAAAAGTGTAAATAAATATTTCGAGAAAACAAGACCCAGATCTAATTATGGGAGTTCCAAAAATAATAATAATAAAATAAAATCCACGGTCTTAATGTCGTAAGTATCATCATGCATTCTCAAAAGTTTCTTCAGAACACAATTTTCAATGACAATAATAAATAAAAGTTCATTGACAGGCCTTTAAGAAAATATAATGCCCAAAAGTACTGGTACTCGTTTCCTCTTACTTTATAACGTGAACAGTATTGATAAACTTCGCTTTAAATGACTGCCAAACAAACAGAAAAAACTGGCTGGTCGGTGTATAAAAATAATAATGCATTGTAAGTAATTTTAGTAATATAAAAATATGCACTGTGAAGTTGTACCTCATACAATTGTGAACATACTCGTAGCTTGGATATTTCAAATGTATTTAGGAAGTGGGGGTAGTGGTTGGGGTTTCGTTTCAAGGTATCGCATTTAACTCTGAACTGCATTTGAGTTCCAACGACCAAGGGTTTGTATAGCGTTTTCTGAAAACCCTCGGAAACGGCATGTGTCGCAGCTCCAATCCGAGAAACTATGGCTTTGTGGGATCTAAACTAGGCCCACAGATCTAATTGCTTCGTTGAGCCGATTGCCTATGAACGTCGGCGTAACGTTGTTTCTCCCCTCCACACACCATTTGTCTTAAACAGTGGAGCCCTCTTTAAATAAGTAGACGTCTCGAAGACTGGAAATCGGGAGAAGGCTGCTGGCTCTTTGCCTTGAACGAAAGTGTTATGGGAGATTAGTCCGTTGAGGGTCAACGTGAGACAGTGGCAGTGAAATGCAGCACGTTGGAATTAAATCCAGATTTTGCGACCAGTTCGCCAACTCTAAAAAAACAGAACCCCTTGGAGAGCAGCTAAAAAGAAGTGCGAAGCAGCAACATAGTCGAATGCACGTTAACGGTTGAATTAAATAGCCACTAAAACCCTAAGTATGTTTAACGTTATGGGTAGCCGGGAGTGTTATCTGGCAAGTGGACGCCGCCCAGAATGGATTTCCTTACCAAGAAGTAAACGTAGGATCAGGGAATCCTCCCATCTTATTGAAAAACCCGACTGCCTAAATATGTGAGGAATTTGATTTAGGTGTATAAGTTATTTTCGAAAAGGTAGAATATAAAATTGCACCATTGTGCAGTTGAAACTAGGAACAGGCCTTTTTCTTTCTCATCTACAGGAAAAATCCCAGATCCGCTTGTAAGCCTTCTGTGAGCTGTGAGCTGAGAGTAAGTGAAACGTTTAGAGCTTTTATAGCGGCGTTGCTCATGGCCTGTAACCAACCAGATGGTAAGTGAGGTAAGGGCCACAATGCAACGGTCTGGGTGAGAAACTAGGAAAGGGGTAAATTCACATTTATATATATATATATA
>NW_022693589.1:407943-413829 GCF_011630105.1 Anneissia japonica | reverse complement strand
CTGTCTCTTATACACATCTAGATGTGTATAAGAGACAGGACATACAGAGGCCTTAAGAATAAATGAGCATGCTCTCACATCAGATAGCAGTATTCATGAGCACATACGACAATGTGAGGGCTTTAAGCATATCATTGAAATCAATAACATTTTCCGAAAAATGTAAATACTTCATCACTCAAGAGTCAAGCAAGCTTGATAATACTAAAATATTTTTCCGAGATCAACGGGGAAAACTGTTTGTGTCAATGGGCGTAGGTGCACCCCAATGTTTGCCTCTCGTTCCGCGTAGTAATTTCAATCTATCGCATTTCCTCGTGGGGATATACAACCGGACCCGTTTTCTCGTTGCGGATTGAAATTACCTCGCTCCGTGCACCGATAACTCCTTGGAAATTCTTTTCCAGGCAATATCAACATTCAGCAGAGGAACTCCCATAAACAGTCGTTAACAATTTTTCAGTGTGTGGCGGCGTTTAACAAATTCTCTGTTGTACTTATAGAGAAAACCCCACAACAATCACCACATCTGCTCATATACCATAGCTACAAACTCGACTTGCACCTAAATGCCCAAGAAGGTGCGTGGCGGACGTATGACGAGTCCTTTAGAGTGTTACGTCAGTCCATGAAATAAATGGGTTGATGATCTTAAATGGAAAGCTACCACATCCAAATCAATTTTCGTTTTCGTCGTCTCCGCTTCTGCTTCGATTTCAACAACGGCGTCCCATGTACATCATCCCCATGCCCCTAAAGTCACGTTTGTCAACCCAGCCGGGCTCCCCACCCAAAGCTACGATGCTTCAAATGACTCCCTAGCACAGTTTACACCCAATATATACTCACAACAAATGCACATTCAAGAACCTCAGTGTCAGCAACTCAAAGGAGCCACTCCCTACACTCGTTAACCCATACCAACTTAACGAATACTTGGAGGGCTACAATCCACAACGGAGAACTGAACTTGTCAAAGGTTTTCGGTTTGGATTCAACCTCGACAAATTACGCCCACCTCCAGGAGTGTCTCAAACAATAAAGTATCCGAGAATACCCCCGTGGTGATTCACAAGTATATTGCAAAGGGCCTAGAAAGGGGCCGCATTGCTGATCCATTTCCTACACCTCCATTCGACAGACTTGTTGTTTCTCCTCTGGGGGTCATTTCTAAGTCCTCACCGAGTTAATTTAGAGTAATTCAGGTAGCCAGCTTATGGCTAACACTTACATTAAAGACGCTTTCGCATCATCACTATTAATCCACAAGACTATCCTCTCGGGATTTTTCAATGGGACAGCTTTTTTTATTACGACAGTTTTTTGCCGATGGGAGCTAGCAGCTCTTTTCATGTTTTTGAAAACTTTAGTGCTGCACTTCACTGGATTATGGGAAATAAATTTGGGTTTTGGGCAATGTCTCACTTACTGGACGATTTCTTTTTCATCGGCGGCCTTAAAAAGCTCCTTTATTTGCGCTGATATACTAGCACGATTTATGTTTTTAAGCAAAGAGATCAACGTTTCCATTAATTTACAGAAAACGGTTTCACCGACTGAACCAAAATTACAATCTACAGAATCGAAGTTTACTCAGTTGTCATGCAATGTCCTTTGCCCTTTGAGAAGTTACAAAAAAATAGGAACATATTGACAAGATCGCCGGTGGACCATTACAAGGCCAACTCAGACAGCGTCGTAGGCTACGACACACAGCCAACGCGATTTGTTGTCGCGTCGGGTCTGTGTGAGTCAAACGCAGACGCGATGTTTTGCGTCGGAGGCATGTCTAATACTTCTCACAATGGCTTAAATCGCGTCGAGCTGCGTTGTACGACGCTGTCTGAGTCGGCTTTTAGAGAACTACAGTCTTTATAAATTATAGGCCTCCTCAATTTTGCCTGTGCGGTGGCAATCCAAGGTCGCGCCTTCGTCCGACGGCTTATAAACTTAAACTGCAAAATTTCAAACCACTTTCACCACATTAACCTTAATCACGAGGCCCAATTTGACATTGATATGTGGTTCACATTTCTTACATTGGTTAATGGGATCTCAGTCTCCCTCAACAACAAATAGCTGATGTCCCGACCAGATCGGGCTGTTTACTGATGCTTAAGGAACCATCAGTTGTGCAACAGTCCTCGGTAAAGAGTAGTTTGTATTTAATGGCCATTTCAACTCAGTCACCACCAAATCGCAGTCAAAGAACTTTTCCCGATCGTTTTGACACTCGAAAATTTTGGGGTAAACTTCTAGAAAATAGGAAGTTCTTTTTCGCTGTGACAACATGGCTATTGTTGCAGTTATCAAAAAGAAATCCTCAAAAGATCCCATAATAATGTGCCCACTTAGACTATTAGTACTATCGTCTCTTAAGCATAACATTATATTTCGTGCAGATCATATCCCGTGGAAACAAAATGTCATTACTGACCTCCTGTCTCGCTCACAATTTCAGCAAGACGTGTGGCCCCACTTGTTCAAGTGCAAGTTCCAGAAGAATTCTTGCATATTAAACGCCTTCAGCTCAGTAGTCGTCAACGGCGGCGGAACGTTTTGAAAGTGGGGGTGGGGGCACTTAATAAGGTCGAGTATGCGAGCGAAAAGAGCATCCAGGCTGGGGGTCCAGGGCTCGAAGCCTCCTGGAAGCTACGGATATTTTACGAAGTTTGGTGAATTTTATAAGTTATTTTATAGGAATCAAGCTACTGTAGTATGTTTTTCATATTTGTTGTAATTTCCAGTGGCGGATCCAGGAATTCGAAATAGAAGGACCCAGGGAGGGTACATTGACAGATAGAAGATCTGTACTACCTCAGCCCCAACCATGGTGGGGCTGAGATAAGAACATTTGTGATTATGGCACCTCTAGATGGCCGGAAATTGCACTTCCAGACATAAAATTTGAATATAATTATCATTATATCTCAATTTTTTTATTGAACAATTTAGGAGGGCGGGGGCGGGCCGTCTGGGTCCCCTTGAATCCGCCACTGGGTACTTCAGCAGATGGAGAATCTATACCACATCAGCCCCACCATGGTTGGGGCTGAAGCAAGAAAATTTGTGATATATGGCACCTCTAGATGGCTGGAAATTACACTCTTAGACTTAAAATTTGAATATACCTTATAATCTCCATTAAAAAAAATTGAACAATTTAGCCTCATTTTCCCCCGATGGATAAAAATTACCCTTCTATAAGCTAAGCTCGGAAATGATACTCCAACTGTGGCGAGTCCACAAAGTCGAAATAGAGGGGTTCCAGGGAGAGTCTTGCGTAAATAGAATGTCCACCCGCCTCAGCCCCACAACTGTTATTATGATTATGATTGTGGCACCTCTAGATGGTCGGAAATGGTACTCTCAGATTAAAAGCTGGATACATTTTTTTTTACTCCATACAGTTTTACAACCTATAACACATTAACTACAGTGTACTGTAAATTCTGTAGTTAACCTTCAGACAACTTTTTAAAAAATGGCCTAATTAAGTATCTTATTGTTTTCGTTAAATTAGAGTTTTAAATGTGGTTATATTACGCTGGTTTGAAGGTTTACTGTAAGCCAATCTGTTACACTTTAAACTATACATCTTCGTAAAATGTTTGTCACTGGTGCTGGGAACAGTATAAAAAGTGGGTGGGCAAATGGCCCCCTGCCCCCCCCCCCCGTCGTTGGTATGTCGTTGCTGTCTCCCTCTTCCCAAAATCACAGAAAATATATAAACGTACCTAGGTTAAATCTTTACTGCCTGGTTTGGGAATTAATAACACCTCTTCCGGGGATGTTGAACTGTGCAATTTTTGGTCACCTCTTCAAATCTGATTATATGCTCACGTTATTTCAACACAGATCTCAGCCATTGGTTACATTCACCGCACCCAAGGTTAAAACGATCCCACAAAATCATTTCTAGTGGCGTGCGCTAAAAAGTGTTCATGGTCCTGTGATACGAGATTCCCGATCACGAAAGAGGTAACATACTAAACGCGGTGGCACACATGGAACCTTTCCGTGCAACTTTTACTTAAAGCAATCTTTACAACCACCTTCTATGCTTTCCTCTGCAATAGTTGGGCCTCGACCTCTCACGTTATTCTGGCCATTGTTTCCGAATTGGGGCTGCACCCTGGGCATCAGAAATGGGGCGCCCCGAAGTGGAAATTCGCACAATAGGAAGATGGAACTCCCAAGCCCAAGCATCGATCGCATTATGTCTGTCTGAGATTTCAGCAGTTGGCTGGGGTAACAAAATGCCGTGTAGTTCGCAAACACGCCTGTCTCAGCAGAGGGCTGGGGAAAAATTACACTCATAGGCCTAACGTTCCATCTACAAATCGTCATGGCTGGGGCAACACGGCAGGCAATACTGTCCAAAAATAATTACGAATACCCTGTTGTACCTCACCATCGGGCTGGAGCAGTTTACGGAAAACACTATATAACTCTGGGATTTTTCTTCTCTGAAAACCTGCCTGGGAGCAACAGGCGGGGGCATCTCAACATTCTCCTCGATACGGTTCACAGGGTAACTCCACTGATGAGAAACAGGCTTGTCAGCAGATGGCTGGGGCAGTTTTTCAGCAACAAGGTCTTTAATTATCTATTATTTTGGAATTTCCAGTACATTACCAAAGGATCCAATACGTAAATAAAATACGAGTATGGTAACTCCGAAAATGACAGACATGAGGCCATAGTTGATTCTACTTTTCGTTTTTTTATTGGAACATTGTCAAGAATGAATTAGCCCAAGTCCAAAAGGGTGACAAACTTAACAGAAATCAATACAAGATAAATTTAATCTAGTTACATTATTTTTATATAAATCACAGGTTTAGATTAAGACATGCTTTAAATTATCTTTCACATAAACGTTCGGTATACGCTTCTGATAAGATGACCCTTGAAAACGACAAATAGTTAAAACGTTTCAAGTGTGTACGGTAAGCTTGAAAATTACGCTTGCTGAGTAGATGGTTACAGTAAATGTACACCTAGGTCGTATATCCTTTCTCATACTATATTCATAAGGCCGGCCTTGTTTCCTACGTTATGTGCAGCCCCGTCGGGGTCAGTGGCGCTACGGCACCTGCCGCTTGGCTTGTTTGCACTTGTTAAGAACTTTTACTATGGAAATTAATTTAAGGGACCGATCGTGTGCGACGGCCCCTTGGCCTTTTGTCGTAATAAAACACGACCGAATCACATGTACTATATCAGATTATGTGTTACTTTGTTGCGTACAGTGTAGGCCTATTGAGTGTGGTGGTCAAGAGTGGGCAGGTCCACATATTTAATTCTTAGACCAGTAGACACAAATTATGTCACTACATTCGTCAAACTTTATTTATGGAGGCTTTGGCCATTGGCCTTTCAAGCCTGTTTTAAACACTGTGTTGAGAGCATACAAGGAGCTTTCATTTTTACTTTCTGAATTGTAATTATATCACATGTACTTTTCTTGTCTCGCATTTTCGTATATTTTATTTCACTGAATTATCTTATTATTTCATTTCATAACTTTCACTCAGCCAGCATTCCCAGGCTTCTATACAATTGTTGAATAATTGTTGATTATTCATTTTTCATTCATGATAAAAGGTGATATACTTAATGTAAGACACACCTCATTTTTAATTACCTCGTTTTAATTGGCTGGTTTTAACTTTGATTTTATTGGTCGGTTTTTCTTCTATTATACTTCTGTAAATATTGTAAACATATATCGATGGTTGAGATTTTCTCATCAGTATTTTTGAAAATGATGAAATAGATCGAAACATTCTCAAAATGTCTGTCTCTTCTTTTTGTTTTATTTAAGACTAATTAGTGGATCCTCTGGTTTTTGATTTAGGCCTATATATAGGCCTATATATA
>NW_022693589.1:405357-407838 GCF_011630105.1 Anneissia japonica | reverse complement strand
TTGCGGTTATTATTATTATTATTATAATTATTATTATTATTATTATTATTATTATTATTATTATTATTATTATTATTATTATTATTATTATTATTTATTAAATACTCTGCTCCAGTGGATCCAATTTTAGATACCTGCAGTGGCTATGTGATGACTTCAAAAAAAAACACAAACAAAATCAATACAAAACAAAAAACTCGCATCCCATTCGTTCTTCCCATTTGAAAAATGAACGAAGCCAATCACGAACAAGTAGTTAAAAATCACCTTATTATGCGACTAGCACCCCCTTACTTATTCATCGAACCCCACGACCTACTCAACTTTTGCGCCAGTGGCGGCGCCAGCGGGGGGGGGGGGGGGGGGGGGGGGGGGGGGCAGGAGGTCTTAAGTCCCCCATCGGTCTGGTTAGGGCCCTCCCACACCCATCGACCAAAAAAAAAATAATAGGCCTAGTTTTCCAATCCCAGCCATTTCCGACCATTTAGTCCAAATTGTTTTTAAAAATCCTGTTTTGGGAGGAAGGCACCCCCCTCCCATACCCACCCCTAGGCTCTCAGATGACTTTGCGTGCTATAGTTACATCCATAAATACTTAGTTCTTCCCCCCCCCCCAGACGGACATCTTTGACCCCCATAAATTATATCCTAGACCCGCCACTGCTTCGCACCACTGGCCCCTCCCCTCCAAAATACATACTGCTGTGTATTTCATAACCAATAATTACCTCCGCCAAGGAGGTTAACTATTCACGACCATGTCTGTCTTTCTGCATGTATTATAATAATAATATTCTTATATAGCACAAACATATCAAACAACATCTCAATGCGCTTTACAAAAAATTATAATGTATACTGTCAAAAAAAAAAAGTGAGAGAGAGTTTCTCACTACACATCTCTCTTAAGTGCAATTTAAAGAACTATAACTTTCAGAAGAGTAAGGGGCTACCCCATTGCTTTGGTTCCCCTCACTTGCTGTTGTTACTTACGTTATTCCAATTTTTTTTTATCCACATTACTGTATACTGCTCTTCGTATAACATAAAACAGATATAACATAAATAATGCATGTGTATTTCTGTCAGTAACACTCTTTAATTGAATATATTTTATCAGGAAATTGTGTACCAGATTGTGGACCTGGTGGTACTTGTGTATCTTCGCCTAACACCTGTTCGTGCCATGTTGGCTTCGAAGGACCACAGTGTAATGGTATGTTGCATTGTATATTTTTCTATCGTTTGACTTATATACCCAAGGCATGTGGTAATTAGTCTACTGCTGATGATTGTAAGGCAGGCACAGGTTGACACGGAACTCAACTCAGCTCGTCGACATGAGCGCTCCGCGCAACTGAAAAGTACAGTTAACGGAACTGACGGCCGTGCATACTTGTTGACATGATTCAAGTTGAGTTGAGTTTAGATCCTTTCAGTTGCCCATGTTCAACTTTTTGCGGAACTGAAAAAAGCACGAAAAAATGCTGATTCGGGACTCAAAGGAACTGAAAACGTTGATGCTGATATTAATCGTAATCAAGATGCATTAACTGAAAAAAATATTATATTATATGTTTTGTTAATTGCATATGACTAGGCCAGGTTGTTATAAGGAATATGTTCGTATTTATTACTATGGTATTGCAATAAAAATATTTAAACAAGACAGAAGGGCATTTTATCTATGGCTAAATATGACAATCTAGAACAATTACTCTAGTATTGAACATAGTAGTAGTAGCCTAGACCTGCTTTTTAATTTTTTTCCACCATCGATATAGTACTTTGTAATTATGTTTATCATTCTTATTCTCTAAGACATCAATGAATGTACTAACAACAATGGTGGGTGTCATCAGCTTTGCATAAACACTGAAGGAAGCTACGATTGCGATTGTTTTATGGGTTATGATGAGGTTGATGGGCATTGCAAAGGTAGGAAAAACAATAATATTATTACTTCATATTATATCAATGTATTATAGCCAAGGCTGTATTCAATAAAAACACAAAGTGTCATTTTGTTATTAAAACTATCTGGCTGGAATTTACTGTCTGATGTTCCAGAAAAGGTGTCTGCTGCCCTCTCTAGTTGGATTTACCATATCATTGCTTAACAATGGCCGTATTCGATTTGTCGTTCTTCATTAAGGCACGCCCACCTGTGGAGTGGTAAAATCAAAGAAAATCCTACTCAAGTCTAGACTTGCCACAAGTCTCTTATTTTTTTAAATTATTTTTCTCATTCTGGACAGCGCCACCAACGAGAAAGTTAATTTAGAGATAGACGGAATAAGCGACTTGTAAAACACTGAAGTCAGGCACCAGGATGCCAAAAGATTGACGTAACCTTATATTCCGTATTTGGATAAATGGGCGGACCGAAATAAACAATTTCAACCAATCAAATGTTCATATTTTTGGAGCCACGAAACTGAGTCACTCGCCGCTCGCGTCGACTAGTTAGGCATGACTAAA
>NW_022693589.1:398994-405207 GCF_011630105.1 Anneissia japonica | reverse complement strand
GGTCCTTAACTCGCCTAACTCTCCTGAGAGGGTTATTCGAGGAGCTGAGCGTTTTGTTATTAAGACCCGAATTCAATACTCGATGCAGCTAGCCGGGTATTGAACCCAGGCCCTGGCGTGCAAGAGGCAGGAACCATACCAATTATCCAAATGCTCAGCTCAGTATTAGCCTAGGCCACAGCCTATTTTAATTTATTATTTTTAAAGGAGGGGTCTCCGGCCTACATAAATACATACCAAGGGCTAGGCTAAGATGTGTATAAGAGACAGGAGTATTACTAGTACTACAGCACTGTAATGCATATACCTATTTTAATACACTACTGAGATAGGCTTTTATTTTTCAATCTTGATTTCAGAGGTCAACAAAATTTTTCAATTTTTTTTCAATCATATAGTGGTGTAAACTAGTCTTTTAAGAACATTTTTCTGGAAATTTTTTTTGGATACGACACCCCGTTATAGAGTTATGATTTTTTAAATAACATGATGTCAAAAAATCCACCCAAAAGCTTATCATATTTCTGTTGGTTACGCACCCCTGATTCGCAATGTTTGTCATCACTTCAAGATGTCTACCGATTCGTGAAAAAGGCGTATTCATATTCTTGACAGCAATTTGACCTCTGAAAGGTCATTGTTTGTCAAAAAACTATCGCCTAAGGCTATGTTCACACACATGGTGTAAGGCTGGCTTAAGCCTGGCGTAGCGTACGCCTTTGTGTGTGAACTAGGCAGTGGCGTTGTTAAAGCCACTCACTACGCCACGTCCTTGGCATTATTAACGCTACCTGCAGACCCCAGATTAGCTAACGCCACTGAGCTAACGCCAGTGATGCTTGAATGATTTGACTTCATTTCAAGAGATTGACCAATCACGATTACAATATATTTATTATTAGCTACTTTGGTCTCTTTTCTATGCTCTCTATAAATGAAATGGTAAAGGGGTTCCTTTTCTATTGCATTTTACTTAGTTATAATATATATGATTTATTGATTGTGTTTTGTAAGATATTTTAACCATTTAGACTGTCTATTAAAACATGCAACATCAACAATGCTAGCTGAAAAATCAAAAGTAAAATTGTTCATTTAAAGTACAATAATCATATAAGTTCAATTCGAACAATTCACAGATTTAAAAGTTTTCATGATGCACTGTTAATTTTACTACTGTTAACACGTACCGTACATTATTTAAAACTGAAAACTATTCCACTCCACATAGGCCTATATTACTGCTAGTTTAACGAACGCCGTTTGTGTGAACACTTTGGAATTTTAATCCGTGGACTAGTTTACACCTGGCGTAAGCCACGCCAGTCTTACGCCATGTGTGTGAACACAGCCTTAGACAACTGAAAAGCGGAGTTTCCTTCTTTCGTTCTGCCGGGTAAAATCAAAATACTTTAGGCGACGTTTATAGACTAACCTACTCGTACCAACGTCGGCATGTCGCGACGCTGGAGTACTATTCAGCGTTTGTACTATATTTCTAGGTTTCCTATTTCTACGTTTAATCGGCTCATGTCTCAGCCACAATATTTTGAGGCCAATATTATTTACGAACCCAGTTAAACTTATTTACTAGCCTATTTCAACGTGCTAATTATTACATTTAGGCGACGCTTTTTGTAGACTGGCATAGTGTTTTCGGAAATAAATACCATTTTATACACATGCGCAGATCGATTCGCCAGCAGCGAGTCATCGCCAGCAGAGAGATGTCACTGCAGCAAAACACTATTGTACACGGTACCCTTTGCTCATATTATTTGTTATATTTTTATTATTCATTATTTTCACTTGACTCGCATAAATAATTTTGTTCGAAGAACATTTTATGCAGTTGTACTTCGCAGCACTTCACTTGCAATTTGCAATTTCTAGGCTAAGATATATTGACGCAAATGTTGTTTATGAACTCGGCCATGTTTTGGTCACGTAGATATAATACTGATTAAACATACTCTGGTTTGTGTTAATTTTCGTTGTCAACGAAGTCTATTTAATGAACCAGTCGAATGAAAATAATACTCAACGAAAATTTGCACTCAACGAAATGGACCATTCGAATAAGCTCAATCTCATGAAAATGAAATGCAAAATTGTGTGGGTTTTTTTTTGTATTGGGCTCAATTGAGGGTGCTATTTTCTTTTATTTTTTTATTGTTTTTTGCCTTTCTGTATTTCGAAAACCTACGGTGTATGGATGGTAAATTGTAATTCAGTCAGAGCTGATGGTTATCTCTGTGTGCAGAAATTAAATGCATTAACACGTTGAATGCCAAACCTTTTTTTTAAGGTTCCTTCCCATGTGCCAAAACTAGTTTACATGTACAAACATACTTTTTTGAAATTTTATCTAGTCATATGAGGCATGTTGTGGCAAAATGGTTAAGTTGTAGCAAAAATTGAAATTCAAGTTATTGGTATTTTCAGATTACATGGATATGTGATCCTTTAAAATAAGGGGTCATTCATTGAAATTGGAAATTTCAAGCCTAAGTTATTGGAAAGTGAATGTACAGTACTCTTAGAATCAAGATAAATGATTTTGAGTAATTGCCTTTCAAAGTTATTTGTGCATACATTTTTTAATAGAATGAACTATCAAAATAACATTAAATAAACAATTTGTTGACCACTTCCAGAAGTAATACTTTGGTACATGATTAATAAGACCTTAGACTGTTGATCTATAATGAAAAACAAATTTGGATTTTTAGGCAATTTTTTGAACTCCAATATTTTATAGATCATTTACTCAGTACTGGCCTGTGCGACAACTTAACCATTTTTCCATGACATGCCTCATATGACATCAACATGAAGTGTCTAATAAATTGGCGGGAAAATATATAGGGGGCGAGTATACTCGTCAATGATAGAACTTTTTACTGACTGCCAAGTGCGGGTTTTTTATCTTGTCTGCTTTTTGCATGGGTTGGTATATGTTCAAAGGGCACCCCCACTTGTACCGCTCGAGTGTACTACTGGTAACATAACACAACAAACATACATATGTCATTTTTACGTTATCGTCTAGGTGTATCTTCCCCAAACTTCCAGCCGTTGAGTCTGTGGTTCTACAATGTATAATAAAGAAGTTATAAACGCTAGAATGTTTCCTCAAATTTGACGAGTATACTCGTTCCTAGCACCCTCAGCAACACCCTGTGGGCGAGTATACTCGTTGCTGGCAGCCAGCGTGTTAACAAAGCTTATTTAAAACAGATCTCCCAGAAGTGGCTTTTCAAACATGATACCCCAGAGATGTTTAGTTTGATTTTTAAAAACACATTTTTCATTAACAGAAAATGGCACACGTAAAAATGTATGTTTATTATTTTCAATAACGCTCTTATCTGTTTGTTTTTTTAACCAGCACTATGTGTACCAGATTGTGGTGTTGGTGGTACTTGTATATCTTCTAATAACTGTTCATGCCTCTCTGGCTTCGAGGGGCAACAGTGTGAAGGTAGGTTAATAAAACAACCAGTCAAACGATTTCAATAATCATTAATAATTTTCTGTAAGCCTGATGACAAGAAAGTCTGACTTACCCAGCCTCTGATTGCAATTGGTGGTATACATGGTATTTTATTTTATTTTATTTTTTTTATTTATTTATTTATTTTTATTTTTGGCATAACGACTCTCTCAAAATGGCAAATAGAGAACTGGCTGTGTTATATCTAGACAAATTTGTATCATGAATATATCTGATATTTATTCATTTCTTGCCGTCCATTACTCACCCACTCAAACCGTGCCTCATGACTAAATACAACTCATCTTCATAAGACTAATAAAGGTATTTATTTTATGTAGAGTGACTTTTTTAATATTGTCTTGTGAAGATTGCAACTTTTAAAATTTGTTATTTGCATATATCCTTGGCCGTAAGCCTAAATATTAAATAAATTATTCACAATTTTCCCAACTAAAGTAAGGAAAGTTTTAAGAAATCTTTAAGAGACCTCTCCTTTAACAACCTCATAATAACAACTTCCATTGTTGATATGAAGTCGATTTATGACAACACCTCGGTATGTTGCCCAGATGAGCAATACATGTTCATAATAGTATGATCAGAAAAGATACACAGTATTATTTAACATTTTCATAGTAGTACAGTATGTACATTTTCAACACATTATATTGTCTCCTAACATATAGCGATCTTTAACTCATCATTACCATGTAGTATACAGGGTTTAGGTATAATAAAATTCAGTGAGACTGTTTTGCTAATTATATTTTTATCATGGTGCTTTGCAAATGCTAGATATTGTACATGACCGCCATGAGACCCAGAGAGCTGACTGTACCAAAATCATTAACAAAGCACAATATTCAAAGCATATTTATTAAAAGTAAATCACTAACTACATTTTTTAAGCATTACACTGAGATCATCATTCATTGTATAATAATGATATTATGTATAATAATATAATATTAGGTTTACACCAAAAGTTCTTTCATCATTACTTTCATATTCTTTACATCAAAGAACTTTTCATCAGTTCTTTCATATCATTACAAAAAAAACACAGATATTGATGAATGTTTAATAAACAATGGAGGCTGTGAACAAATCTGTGACAACTTTCATGGATCCTTCAATTGCTCATGTTATGATGGGTTTGCCGGCTCGAGTAATTGCACCGGTAAGAATCTGGAGAAGTTTTTGAAAAAATAAAAAAATAGCCGTGTTAGCTGAGCTAAAAAAAAACAACACTGGACTGAAATGTCTGGTCGTTGAAGACGTTGATTGGTGTTAAGTTGTCGCTGAAACAATGTAGGGCTACCTCGTGCATTAAAACTTACTTGAACTTTCAACGATATTTTCATCATCTTTTATGAAGTACCCATTTTCCCATGATAGCCTATATGGCAATGTATGTATTCAGCCTGACGTCTTTCCCTTGGGTCCTTGCTCGGCCAGTTTTGGCATTCTAGTCCTAGAAAAAACAAAATGCTGATTAATCCCAAAGGTCCGGGAGCATTGGTCTAACCGATGAGAGTTCGTAAACGTAACCAAAACATTTGTCAACTGTTGAAATTCTGTTTATTCTGTATTTCATTAAACTAAGTTAAATAACACAATGCAAGTTGAGTCTGACAGACTAATAGTGTATACCTAACGTCAGATAGATGTGCATATTTTATATTGTATAATATTTCAAGTTGACCGTTTCTTAGCCACGAAGTCAGGCGTTTCAACCATCACTGTGCGTTCCGCATGTGTCCTTGGACAAGGCATTTTCACATACGCCTGTCTTTCTCCACCCAGAAGTGTAATAATGTACCTGATTGAAATATTCTTGGAAAGTTAAAATTGGTGTGGAATAGAATTTGTCTGATGGACTCTATGTACGATGGACTCCTAACTCATATTCCTACGTTATTTAATGAATTTGAAACTACCTTTATATTTCCTTTTTTATATTTTGAATTAGATGTTAACGAGTGTTTAGATGGCACTTCTGGATGTACCCAACTTTGTACCAACACTGACGGTAGTTTCACCTGTGATTGCTACAAAGGTTGGACACTAAATCCTGATGGAAGAAGCTGCACTGGTAATTTTTTTTTTTTTTTTTTAATAAATAAAAACTATGTATTGCTGTAGTCATCTCTTTATATTTAATTCTATGTTTTTTTGTTTTTTTTTATATATATTCTCCAATTTAATTTTTCAAACCTCTATGGTGGCTATTTTTATTTAAAATAGCTTTCATTTTTTTTAAATCTTTACTTCTATAGCAAATAAAACCCAAGTTTAGTAGCTGATATCAATATATTTTATAAATATATTATAATCAACAAAATCAATGTTAAACAAATAGCAGTGTTTTTTCACTTCTAACTGAATTAAATTGTTTGCATTTAATTCAGTTACATATGTTATTGAATACATCTAGTTTTTTATACCTTGTAAAACTAACACTCGTCATAAATTTATAATCACAATGTGACAGCCAATCCATGTGTTGACATTGGAATACCTATTGACGGTACACGCAACTGCACTGGTTTCACAACTGGAGAGTCATGCGTCTTCGAGTGTGAACGGAACTATCAACTTTTGGGATCTAATAGGCGGGAGTGCTTATCTGACGGTGTTTGGGGAGGTCAATTAACACATTGTGAAGGTTTGTTTCTAAAAGAATACACAAAAATTATATATATATATATATA
>NW_022693589.1:368637-390383 GCF_011630105.1 Anneissia japonica | reverse complement strand
TACATTTTTCAGCGTTTACTGAGATCATTGTGATTAATTTAATGATAATGATATAATGTATAATCATATGTTGCGTTTACACCAACAATTCTTTCATAATCATGGTGTTTTCAAAAATATCAGATATTGATGAATGTTTAACAAACAATGGAGGCTGTGAACATATCTGTGACAACTTTCCTGGATCGTTCAGCTGCTCGTGTTATGATGGGTTTGATGGGACAATTAATTGCACCGGTAAGACTCAAACTATGTACATGTATGGCTTTGTTCTGTCACACTTTTTAAATGTTATCACAAATACATTAGTGATAGAAACAGATACAGGAGGTACCTTCAACTTTATTTATGGGAATTATTCAACATCTGATAGGTTCCTGCTTTATGAATATTAATATTATTAGCTTTTTCCACAACCTCAGAAAAGCTATTGGTTTTGTTTGGTTTTGATTTTCTTCATTATTTCTATGTTTGTTTTACACTATGTTTTCAACCCTCCACTTTCTTCTGTTCTTAGACCATATTCACACTTGATGCAAACTAATATAAGAGAATATAATTATATCAAAGATGTGCCTAGTGTTATTACCTCATTTTACATATTTTGATTTTGAATAAAAATGCAAATTAATATACAAAATATTTAAAACAGCATATTAAAATGATATTTTTGTTTATTATATTTTCAATGTACTTGATATGTCTGACTTTTCAATAACTCTCAAAAGTCTCATAGAAATTAAATTTTTGTAATAAATTTATTAAATTTGGTAATTTCATTCTCTCATATGTTCATATGTCAGAAGCCTGCAAGTTGGAAGAGTACCCATAACATCTTGTTAACTATTTGTTTCATTTTAAATGCTAAAATACCTGAACCAATAACACATAGTTTTTATCCAAAATAAAATTGTATCTAAAAGCTATGCTTTAGTAGAATTGAATATAAAAATGATTGGAATTTATATGAGGTGCAACATGTATATTTATTCATCAAATGCTTAATATTCATTAGGCCGACCAGCCCTCCTTAAACTAATGTTAGAATACCGCACTTTCGGCGGTAAAGAACAATTAAAACCTCATAAAAAAGGCAACTAATCCATTTATACCTATAATTGAATCCAAGGACACCAGTGTTAAACACTCAGTACTTATCCTTGATAATGTGTTAATCCAATTAGTGAGATAACGTAATGTTAGTTTATCGAGGGCGGGTTGAGCTAATGTATTACACATGTCTTATATTCCAGATTAATTTTCATTTTAAAATTATCCTGAAAGGACATTCATTGACTTCTGTCCTATTTTTTTATTGGATGGAACTTAACAAACTCCCTTAATTCAATATTCTTTTTATATACGTAGAAGTAAACAATCACCTAATATCCCATCTCAATAATGAAGTAATTAGTATTTGCAGTTGATTTGCCTTAACCCTTTGAAGTCCCAAGGGATTATATTCCATGTCACTGGGCCCCTTAAGGGGTTTTAATTGGTTTCTGAAAAATGCATTTCTGAAAATGTTGGGTTCTATTGTTGTGGAAAATGTTTTGGGCTTCCGAAAAATAGCAAAATTATATGACTTTTTTACCTAGGTCAAAGGTCATGTGCCCTAATATTGCAATTTAGGGGCCCAAAAAGGGTACTTTTTTCCCCCTAAAAAATTCCTATGCTCATAAATGTTACCATACGCATTATGTGGATATGTTGTTTTCTACATAAAAAAAATGTATTTGGTTAAAAAAAATTATGCTTTCCTATTTTTGATTATTTTTTTATGCCCAAGGTCACAAAGGTCATTGAGGTCAAAAGTTGGGAAACGGCCTCTATCACCCACCCCCTCCCCCGATAGAGGGCAAGTAAGTCTAGCTAGGCCTACATATGCTTATTTCTAACTAGGGTGGACTACTGGACCTAGGATATTCACTAAAACAATACACTTGACAAAATAATAATATAATAATAATAGAGAAGATGGGGGTAGGGGTATTGAAATATGAGAAGGGGGTCCATGTACATGACCAAACCCGAAATGCACGTTTGCAGACCTAAGCCTAGCATTACTGGTTGCGCTGCTAAAGTTTCTAGTTAAAATCTTTCCTCAGATTCTTATTATTTATATTATTAATCAATTAATTAATTTATTTATTATATAAACAATCCCTCTATCCTCGTGTATCCAAGTACATCAATCACTGACAGAAAAAATTGCCGATATTTGCTCTATACAATCGCTAAGCCTTGTCTCCTATTGTTTTAATAATGCTGCCCTCTGTTGCTGACTCTTTTAGGGGATTTCCCTAACGTCATATTAACTATAAATAGGTCCGTACCCTATACGGACTGCGCATCCAGAGACAGTAAATTACTCCGTATGGGATACGGACCACGACTTCAAAGGGTTAAGTTGACGCTGAGACTGCAGCGCAGGTTACCTTTTTGATTTTATTGTGAACCTCCAATGAAGGCCTATTTTTGGAGAGTCTACCTGAGCCCCAGCATTGTTTGGGTTGAGGGAAGAAAATTTATGATTATGGTATATTGAAATATCCGAAAATGGTAACTCTCATATCTAAACTTGATTATTTGAATTTTTTTTTTTCATTTTTATTTTTATAATTTTGAAAAATTAGGGAGGCCTGGGCCAGCTTGGCCCCTTTGAATCTGCCACTGATAATTTTCTTCAATAGCATTGCTATTGCCAAGTGTCCTTGGACAAGGCATTTTCACATACGCCTGTCTTTCTCCACCCAGAAGTGTAATTATGTACCTGATTGAAATATTCTTGGAAAGTTAAAATTGGTGTGGAATAGAATTTGTCTGATGGACTCCATGTACGATGGACTCCTAACTCATATTCCTACGTTATTTAATGAATTTGAAACTACCTTTATATTTTCTTTTTTATATTTTGAATTAGATGTTAACGAGTGTTTAGATGGCACTTCTGGATGTACCCAACGTTGTACCAACACTGACGGTAGTTTCACCTGTGATTGCTACAAAGGTTGGACACTAAATCCTGATGGAAGAAGCTGCACTGGTAATTTTTTTTTTTTTATAAATAAAAACTATGTATTGCTGTAGTCATCTCTTTATATTCAATTCTATGTTTGTTTTTTTTAATTTAATATATATTCTCCAATTTAATTTTTCAAACCTCTATGGTGGCTATTTTTATTTGAAATAGCTTTCATTTTATTAAATCTTTACTTCTATAGCAAATAAAACCCAAGTTTAGTAGCTGATATTAATATATTTTATAAATATATTATAATCAACAAAATCAATGTTAAACAAATAGCAGTGTTTTTCACTTTTTTACAATTCTAACTGAATTAAATTGTTTGCATTTAATTCAGTTACATATGTTATTGAATACGTCTAGTTTTTTATACCTTGTAAAAATAACACTCGTCATAAATTTATAATCACAATGTGACAGCCAATCCATGTGTTGACATTGGAATACCTATTGACGGTACACGCAACTGCACTGGTTTCACAACTGGAGAGTCATGCGTCTTCGAGTGTGAACGGAACTATCAACTTTTGGGTTCTAATAGGCGGGAGTGCTTATCTGACGGTGTTTGGGGAGGTCAATTAACACATTGTGAAGGTTTGTTTCTAAAAGAATACACAAAAATTATATATATATATATATACTGTCTCTTATACACATCTAGATGTGTATAAGAGACAGGTCTACTACAGTATATGTGGGGTCCAAATTATTCCAAATTGGCACAATAATAAATGAAGCGGGAAAGTCGTTCATCGTTATAAGATAGCCATTAGGTATTAAACAAATAATATTTTCTATGGCTAAGCTCCTGGGTCACTTTTAATGTAGAATATGCGTAATGTTAGTAAATAGGGAGGTTTTGCAACCTTACGAAAACGATTACGCAAACGACTACAGTATGTCATCATGTTTTGAACTTTAAAGATGATCCCCAAATATTTTGATCACAGAGTATCGAGCGATTTTCATAACTCTATGTATGTTTTTTTATGCACCATAAACGACTGCATTCACAAAAGATTATTATTCACACTGTAACATAATTGAATGCAGAAAGAAACCTTCTGAAGACTTTATACAGATATTTATTGGCAAGATATATATTTATTTTTCGTATTCGTTCAGTGTGTGCGAAAACGTGATTTTTATAGTTTGCGATTACGGGAACGAAAATGTGACGTATATGTGACTGACATATTCGTTTTCGTTATCGTTTACTTAAGGTTCTGAAATCTCTCTTATATCACTGTTGTCTTTGTTGTTAAAATATTAGACTAATACTTGGATGATCCCAGCATAAAGAAAAGAAATATTGGGTATTTGTTTTTTAAGATGTTTAACAAAAAAACGTGACCTCTTGGCCCACAAATGTAATAATTTTCATTTAACTTGTAGCATGCTATCAAGACTCAAACAAAAAATAGTCTCGCAGCGAGAGAGTGTGTCTACTGCCTTATAGGCCTACTTAATGTTTACTTAATTATCTGAATGGGTAATCAGTTATCTCGTCTCTATGACGCATGTTGGAGTTTTGAACGCAATCTTGTTCGACTTCTGAACTTTTCTAGTAGGGCAACCCTATCTCGTGGAGTACCCATCATGCACCTCCAACCGGATTTACTCGCTCTTACATACTGTAGTTAACTCACTGCCAGACGACAACTCTGTGCAACTTTTGATATTCATTAGGCCGACCCCTCCTTAAACTAACGTTAGAATACTGCACTTTCGGCGGTAAAGAACAATTAAAACCTCATAAAAAAGGCAACTAATCCATTTATACCTATAATTGAATCCAAGGACACCAGTGTTAAACACTCAGTACTTATCCTTGATAATGTGTTAATCCAATTAATATAGTGAGATAACATAACGTTAGTTAAGGAGGGCTGGTCGGCCTAATGCTATACGGAGCTTTCATATGAGGTGTAACATTTCTATGTTTTATATTCCAGATTAATTTCCATTTTAAAATTGTCCTGAAATGACATTTATTGACATCTGACCTATTTATCAACCAGAAGGGCAGTTCCAAGTTCCCGGAAGTTTGACCTTTTCGAAGATACCAATTAAACGTGGGGTCATTTTCTTTTACAAAATGTACCTTGATGCCCAGACTAAGGCCTATACTGCCACACTCTGTATATCCCATACTCTGTATATCGCAATATATATGCAGAGAGCAACTTAGCTCAGTTGGCTATCTGGTGGTAGCCACTGTGTGTGCGCTGAACCGTGGAGATCTCTAGATCCCCGGTTCAATTCCCATCGTTGCCTCTCCTTGTGTTTCAGCTGGAGGGCTGAAATACAAGTTACAATAGTGCACCGTCTTTCGGATGAGACATTTAAGCCGTTGGTCCCGTGTGCATTTATGGCCCATGTGCACGTTAAAGAACGCAGTACACTCTTCGGAAAAGAGTAGGGGATTGTCTCCCGGTGTACTGTTCAATCACCACCAGAAGGACCCCACTGGAAATAAGTCTTCTTCTAGACTTTCGTGGGCTATCCTTGGTGTTTACACCGAATAAATTCATTCCATTCCATGCTATTAATAGATTTGTTGATCACAAGCAGTTGATCACAAAAGCAGCTGATCACAAAAGCAGCTGATCACAAAATATTGTTATAAAACAAAACTGTGTTTATTTTCAGATATTGACGAATGCACCTTCGCCAATTGTCACAATTGTACCAATTTACCTGGTAGCTTTGAGTGTATATGCAAAGAGGGGTATGAAGCGTTCGATATGTATAACTGTGAAGGTATTATTGTTATTATTATTATTATTATTATTATTATATATTATTATTATTATTGTGGTGATGATTATTATTAGTATTATTCATTAGTATTATTATTTTTTTAAATATTGCCACGATAGGCCTATTAATAATAAATATTTCAACTAATCTACAGTTATTATCAACATTGTTCAGCAAAAAATATTATACAAATGGCTAGTAAGTGGTATGTTATTTATTTAATTGAGGTTTGCAAACTACCTTTAGTTTAATATGCTTTTTATATACGTAGAAGTAAGCAGTGACATAGTGCCCCATCAAAATTACGAAGTAGACCCTAATCACTCTTAATTACCTTTGCATATCAGTTAAAAATCTGCTTGTTCTGTACTTCCTTAAGCTAAGTCAATACACAAGATAAGTTGAGTCTGACAGACAAATATTTGATAGTGTATACCTGAGATGTGAGATGTGTATATTTTTAAAATGTTAATGTATTGATAATGTTTTGCAAGTTGACTGTTTCTCAACCACAAAGGCAAGGATTTGAACCATTGCTGTGAATTTCTCTTGAATCCTTGAACAAGGCACTTTACCTATGACAGTCTTTATCCATCCAAGAGTGTAATTAGGTACCTGGTTGAAAATTTCTGGGGAAGTTAAAAGGCAGTGTAGAAAGGAATTGGCCACCCTACCACACAATGCCAAGATCTTGTATAATGGGCTCCTTACACACATTTCCTAGTTCATTGATTTTTCATCCTTTCCAAATTTTCTTTTTTATATTTTGAATTAGATGTTAACGAGTGTTTAGATGGTACTTCTGGATGTACCCAACTTTGTACCAACACTGTTGGCAGTTTCACCTGTGATTGTTACGACGGCTGGACACTAAATGATGGAAAAAGCTGCACTGGTAGATTATTTTTTAGATAAATAATAACGCTATATGTATTGATGTAGTCATGATTATCTATATTTCTTTGTTCTTTTGGAATTTACATATTTGCTTTTTTAATTTTCCAAACATCTTTGTTTATTTTATTTATTTATTTATTTTATTTATTCTTTCTTTATACTGAATATACACTTTCAATACATAGTACTGGTTTCCAAAGTGGTTCAGTTCTTAACTATAACATTTTAAAAGCAGGTATATACACATTGTAACCAAATTAAAATATTGATAACTTAACTACAAATTTAAAAGATTTAAGAGGAACATTGAAAGAAACTTTAAGAAAATAAAAATTTTTAATAATAAATATGAATATGCAAGGTAAAAGAAAATCAGGTTAAATTAAGATGGTATTATTGAGGATTTGAAATAGAATGCTTAAAATTTGAAATTGTCATAGATTTAAAGTTGTTTGGCTGTATTAATTTTAAAATGGCTACCCTTTTTAAATGGAACTTATAAAACTTTACTTCTATACAAATAAGCCCAAATTTTGTAGCTAAAAAATAATTATAATGATATTTTATAAATTAAAATCAAGAAAATCGATTTAAAACAAATGATAATATGTGTGGATTTTACTGATGTGTTTAGAAATCATTTTAAACTGATGTAAATCATTGTTATAAATCTAGGTTCAATGTGTAATTACTATATAATACATTTGTTTATTTCTACCTGTAGTCCTAATGCTAATAATCTTTATTGAATATACACTTTTCTATCAATTGGCACTGGCGAGTTGCGGTGCATTCAATAGATAAGTTACATAAGAGTGTACATTACAATACATTAAAAATCAAATATGATAAATATACATTAAAATAAATTAAAACTAACAATTTCCATAAATTTTAATCACATTGTGACAGCCAATCCATGTATCAACATTGGAGTTCTTTTTAACGGTACACGCAACTGCACTGGTTTCACAACTGGAGAGTCATGCATTTTCGAATGTGAATGGAACTATCGACTTTTGGGATCTAATAGGCGAGAGTGCTTACCTAACGGCGTTTGGGGAGGTGAATTAACACAATGTCAAGGGAGGTCGCAGGTTCGAGTCCCGCCAGAGGCATTTTATTACACAATTTCTTTATTCATTTAGTTACAGGACTACATTTGTTGAGAGCTATGCTACAAGATGTATTATTATGCTCTTTATTCGAACACTGTATTTACCTTTCTTTGATGATTTATATATATAATTTAACAGTGTTAACGGCTATCTTGATTTATATTATATGCAACTATTTGTTTCTAGCCGTACATCTTGTGTAATGGAGTGTATCTGGTGGTATTTGAGTCTATTCAAATACCACCAGATACACTCCATTACACAATAGGTGGTATTTGAATCTGTTCAACCATGAAGCCTCTGTGGTCTAATGGTTCACCCCCGCCTTGACAGTGAGAGGTTGCAGGTTTGAGTCCCGTCGGAGGCATTTTATTACACAATTTCTTTATTCATTTATTTACAGGACTACATTCGTTGAGAGCTATGTTACACGATTTATTATGTCCTTTATTTGAACAATGTATTTACCTTTTTTTGATGATTTATATATATTGATGATATGACATCAGGTACCTGATGATGACCTATGGTTGAAAGTACTAGTACAATAAATATTTTATTTTTGAGACAGATACAGAACTTTGTTTGACTTCTTATTTTATATATACAAATCTGTCTATGCAGCAACTCTATATTTATTTGGATATATATATTATATATAATTTATATATATATATATATATAATTTATATATATATATAATTTATATATATATATATATATATAATTTATATAGTGGCTGTGTTCTACTGTGCTCAGAAGCTGATTGTTGCACTGTTAGACCAAAAAGTCTTACCTTGTCTTTTCCTGTCCGGTGCCCTACAACGCTTACATGGAACATGGAACCGAAACGAACATGCTACTTTCTCATCTTAATTTAATTCTATTATTACAGAGATTCTGTGTCCTGAGCTGTCACCACTACCCAATGGTTACATCTTTTTTCCGTGTGAAAACAAAGTCGGCAGTCGCTGTGTGTTTGGTTGTGATTTGGGGTACTTCTTAGAAGGAGATAGTATTACACAGTGTCAACTGTCTGGACTCTGGAACAACTCTGGCCCAGTATGTAAAGGTAAAAAGTAGACCTATTGTGTTTCATTACTCTCAACATTAATTATATGGATTAAGCACGGTATGCTAGCCAACTTAATAAATAAACAACCAAAAATATTTACGTTTATAATAGGTCAATGAACTTGAGCTCAGTTTAAACAATAATATATGTACACAATTTTCATTAAAAGCATATTTTAACTTTAGAAATCCAGGTGTGCTCACCATCACCTTGTGTAAACGGTGCCTGTCGCTCATCCCAAAATGAGGCAAACGGGTATTTCTGCGACTGCACAGGAACTGGCTATACGGGAACAAATTGTGGAGACGGTTTTGTAACAACACCTAAGTGGCCTGAGATATGGGTAGGCAATGTCTACAATGATTTGGAATTTATTGCTAAACCAAAGCAAACACTCATATTAACAATCATGGCAAATCCAAGTAAAGTTGTCATTTACCCAACTGAACTATATTTTACTTCAGAATCAAATATCCAAACTGTTTCTATTCAAGGAGTTGGTAAGGGGTTTACAAAGATTACATATGTTTTGAGAGATAAAGAAGCAGCAAAATTCAAATCTCCAGACGATGATGAACTATTTGTGTTTCAAAATAATACACATAACAATGGGTATGTCCACGGAACACAATTTACACCGCGTTATCAACTGCCATCTGGGTGTTTTGAGCTGTCAGATGAGTCTATATGTTCAAGCCGAGATGCACGATTAAGATCAACAGAAAAATGGACGACAGAGAAGGCTGCTGCTCTAAGTACTGGCGTTGTTTCTTTAGTAACAGACTCATTTGAACTACCACTTAATCTTAACGGATATTCGACTACAAGCGATGGGAAAAAAACAGCTACTTCCCTTGCCAACTGTCAAAGTGAAAGCATAACATTGGATGGTATCCAATACTTTGTTCAACAGAAATCATTATATCGCAAATATACACAGCAACTGGAACACATTCTGCCAGATTGGATCACTTTTATATCAGTTAACATAGATCCAATAAACTCAAAAACATCATTTTCAACATTAATACTTAATGGAAATGAGGTGAAATCAACCGAATGGTGCTCCTCTGCACCCGTCATCAGTGACGGTCAGTATTCCGTATATTTACTCTACAAGGCTGAATTAACTGTTGGGGGCAGACATGTAACATTACCACTCCCGCCATACAATGGAAAATACTGCTTTATTGTGGGTGTGTGCAACATCACTTTGGGAACGGTTATGATGATTTTTCCCGAAGGTTCGAGAGATGTTATGAGACACGTCAAGGATGTAAATGTTGATGATTCCCTCAAAGTTGAAGTCAATGGTGTTGCATTTTCTACAACTGACAAGCTAATTCCAAATGGTCAATATGGTCAACTAGACGATGAGAAAATCAGTATCTTTGTCAGTCTTCAGTATGCCTATAATATAAACCAAACAGTGTCTGCAAAACTTGAAGGTAGTGGGGATCTTCAAGTGACACTAGAAGATACAACACAAGTATGTTTAATTCTGTTTTAGAGTATATACATTATCTGAATTATGTTTTCTGCCTTTATTCTGTTTAGAATTATACATATTTTGGGTATTGGTGTTCAAATTCATGATACAGCATTGTTGGAAATAGTTAACTATATAAGCATAAACAATTATATTTCTTTTAATTGAATTGTTATAAAGTACAACAGACACACACAATTTTGACACCAGAATAGTTTTCTATTTCATAATTACGTAATAGAGAATTTTTATTTATTCAACATATATTTAAACAGCTATTATTATTATTATTATTATTATTATTATTAGTTATACATTTAATTTCAATAACAGCTATTTAGTCACCTGTTCACACAACATTGGATGATACAGCAATACGGTGAATCCAAAATTAGATTGCCCTGGAAAATACTTGGTGAGGACGTATCATTGAAATTCAAGTCAAGCCAAGTGAATAACCCAGTACTGAATGCTAGCTTTGGCAGTAAGTTATGTTTTTCTACACCAAGTGAACTAATTTAGGATATTTACATTTACATCACAAACATTTCATGAATAACACATTTTATGATAATTCGGTGTTTAATAACTTATAAATTACTCTACATGACACATTTTTTTATTTATTTGTTACGTTGTAATTTCTAATGCAATGTAAAAACGGACACATTTTTTATGCTCCGAAATGATAACAGCAACGGAGTTTAATGGTGATAAATCTACAATTCCTATTTCAAACGGGGAATGCCTATCGTATGTGATGTTTTATTTTTTTTATTACAAAAATATGTAGGTTACATGGTATATAATATATAAATATTATGTTATATATAATCTTGTACAATCAAATATAGACAATTTAAACAACAGCGAAAACATTGTCTCTTGCATAGATCGTCCTACTAGTCGCAATTCATCTGCAAGTGCAATAGTAATGGAATCATCGACTTCACACGGTGTTTTTGATGATACGCCATTTTCATGGCTGCTTCCTCAGAAAGTAGGGTCACCGGTTGAGGTTTTCCTATATTATGATTTGTCGCCGAATCTTTCCATCCCATCTGACCTTGAGGGTGTAACAGAGATTATCAACAAGCTGCAAGACATACCGACACAATTAGCTACATTAGCTGAAAATCTATTGACATCTGGATATAAGAATATGTATTCTACTATTCTATCTTCAACCGGTCACCTGAATGATACAATCAACAGTTATTTCCAGGTATTGTCTGGAGAGGAAATAAAGTCAATTGTTAACTCTCTGTCTGAGTTGCGTATACAATGTAAAGGAAGTCTGAATTCGCTTCGTTACGTAAATTATACGCTTTATAGCAACTCAAATATCCAATATAATGATTTTAAAGGAGATCTCTATAACATAACACATCAACTAGAGAAACTCGGCAATCAAGTTCTCATTGAATTGCAGAATGTTTTTGTTCAAGAAACAACAACAGGATCTGGCTTTCGTATGATGTCCGAAGTCTGCTTGTCGTCGTACCTTTGTTTTCCATCGTTAGAAGTGGAAGTATTGAACTCCATGTCAAATTCAAGTTGTCAAGAGAGTACTGAGCTACAAATTGATTTCGGTATATCAACAATTTGTATAAGAGGCAAATACGCAGCTAAAGAAATGCTGAATCGGTTTATTACTATCCCTACCAATGCTAAATTTAGTTTAGCATTGCAATCCAATGAAAATCATTGGTCAGGATGTATACCGGTACTCACAAATGTCTTTGGGATTGAGCAAATGACGATGTTGCACCTGACGATGTCAGGAACATATTTTTACTTGACAGGAAAGCTGTGGGGATTATTTGATATGGAAGGATTTGTTACTTCAGAGTTGGATTCTTTTGAATCGATGGTACTACATGTGAATGGTAACTTTTCTGTTGAAGGTCCATTCTCTTTAGGCAGAATTATCAAAAACAAAATTATCACACTATCACAGAAATCAGTAGATGACAGCGAACGAAGACTGGAACAATGGGTTAGATCAGTCGCAATCGCAGAATCACGGTTAAATGTCGTTTTGGAAGAAGAACGTTTGAGGAAGGCAAAAGTGGACGAAGCGAGAAAAAATCATGAAATGGCAGAGAACGATCTTTTGGTAGCAAATAACAATCTTAAGCGCGCACGCGACTCATTGGATGACCAACGCAATTACACGCAGGAGATGGAGGACTATTTGAATTCCGTGTGTGAAGTACGTGAATGCAGGCAAGTATGTCTACCTGGAAGTACAATTGTTACTGTCAATGAAGATATTTATGCATATGTGCCGTATGAATGTTTTGATGAGAGAACGGAATCAGCGGTTGTGGTAGAAACAACTACATGTTGTAAAATTTGTCGTGGTACAAGACCTGTAAGAAGATCTTGGTTTAATTTAAACCCATTTAAGTTAGTAGTTTCTGGGTTTTCACCATTTTCTGATAACTGGCTCACTGCAGGCATCACACCTGTGAGTAGTGTCAGATTAAACATTGGCCAGCGAAGGTGTTATTCAAGATACAGTTGTTGTAATGTTTGCAAGAAACCTGTTGAAATTAGCATTACGTACACATCATGCAGTACATGCATTAAGTATCAGACTGTAGGCCAAGTAGAAAAGATTGAAATGGAAGAAGTTGCTTGTAGTATTCAGATACCCAATGCCAACTGTGTGCGTAGAAATGACGAATGCCGAAAAACACGAAAGCGTTTATTTGACCATCTAAAACTAACAACTCCTGATCTTTCAACACTTGTTGAAGAGTTGGACAATGCTGTCCTACGCGCATTACTTGCCAAAGCAGCATTGAATAGGGCAGTAATCGAACTACAAGACGCAGTTAGACAACACGACAAAGTGTTGATTAGAGTTCGGTCATCGCAGGCACATCTTCACATTATGCAAAATGCAATCAACGAAATAAGAGAGAATGTTAAAGCAGGCTTGGCCATAAAGGAACTTCAAATCAATGGATCAATTGAAGCAAGTTTGGAGTTCAAGAGACTTCAATTTGAAATTGACATAGTTGGAGAGGAAACTACGGTAATTCCAGTCGTATGTCACCTCAAGCTGGCGGCCATTCCTGTACAGATTAAAATTTACATTGATTTCAAAAATTTAGAATACTCACTTGAAAATGCTGCACTGTTTATGACAGAAAAACTGTTTGGTGATATTACACGTTCTGTAAGAAGAGGAAGAAAAATGAGCCAGAGACGAATTGGGCTTGTCTACGATCGTAACAGACGTGACAATGTTACTGTTATTGAACAACCACAGATGGACAGCGTAAGCTATAATTTAGTAAACAGCACTTTGGACTACAACATAAGTAAAACAATTTTGCGAGATCATAATGTTGTTCAGAATGAGGCAAGATGCAAAGACTTCAACAATATTCTAGGTTTCGTCAAGAACTCTTTTAATATACTACTGGAGGTTGCAAACATTAGCAAAGTAATTAATGTCCCAGCTTTAGAAAATGTAGACAACTTTCACAGTGAATACATTTATAATTTATCAGTATCATCATCCAAAGCTATTAATGGCAGTGCTGCTTTTCATTATTTCAACTTAACTATGGACGATATACAATATCTAAACAGTAGTTTAGATGATGGTCTTATCCATTATAATTTACCAAATCCAACATCGGAAGTTGTAAATACCAGCACTGCCTTGCAATTTTTCAATTTGACTATGGACGATATACAATATCTAAACAGTAGTTTAGATAATGGTCTTATACATTATAATTTATCAAAAACAACATCGGAAGCTGTAAATACCAGCACTGCCTTGCAGTATTTCAACTTGACTATGGATGATATTCAATATCTAAAGAACAGTTTATCTGCCAGTCTTCAGCAAATTGCTTTGACACAAGTTATTTACTCAGCGAAAATAACAACAAACAACACAAAGTCATTGCTGAAGGTTGATGATGTCTTGTCACGATGGGAAGTCGTAATGGAAACATACACACGTAATTTCAGTGGACTAGCTGATTGTGAGGGATTTCATGATTGTTTGGCAACTGAATTGATCGGATTGAAATATTTGTCTGAAGATCGTCAAATTTACCAGAAGGTTATAATTCTTGATGAATACATATCAACACTTTTATTTAAAACTAGGTTAAATGTCAATGAAGCTTTAACAGGAGCAAGAAATGTACTAAGTCAGGTTAATTTTCTTCAAAATGATAATGACATATGTTTAAGAAAGCCAACCATTACTAAACATCCAGAAGCTAAAATTGTGACGGTCGAAGGAACTGAAGTCACTATAACGTGTCAGGCATCCGGAAACCCATCACCAACATTTAGTTGGAAGTTTAATGGTGAAACACTGGGTGGTAGGTATACAAATTTGCTTCTACTGAGGCATGTGAACACCTCTGATTCGGGTACATACACTTGTCATGCCAACAACGAAGTGACGTCAGTTCAATCTGAGCAATGTGAGCTTACTGTAGAGTTTGCGCCATCGATTATCGAACATCCACAAGATGCTGACATCGAACAAGGAAATCCTGAAGGCATATTCTTCACTTGCGAAGCTTCTGCTCTTCCATTACCAAACTATCAGTGGTATTTCCAGTCTTCGTTAACATCAACCATGAAAGCCGTCTCAGGTGAGAATGCTTCTGGTATTGAGATACTAAGTCCAACATTTAGCCAAGAAGGATGGTATACATGTGAGGCATGGAACGCACACGGAAGGCAGATGTCAAATCGTGCAAGACTAAATGTTCTTGGTGTATCTGTACCGGAGTTCTCCAGTGATATTTCGATTACGCTTTATCAATTAGATGATTCGAACTCGACTCATACAAATGAGTCTTTGAGAAATATTATTTCAGAGGTTATGTATAAAGAATTAGAACTCGAACATATTAACTACAAAGAATTTAGACCTGCCGAGAAAACGTTTTTGACCGATATATCATTCGACGTTAAAAGTGTGAACCTCAGATCGATTGATATTGCCAATGCAAGTCGGAAAGAATTGGCGTCTCACGTTCAAGACAAAATTGAAAGAGTTAGAGTCACAGTGATCGAACTTAATTATTTGTTAGCACCGGGAAAAATATTTGAACACCGAGGTGAATTATTCGAAGTGACAGGGTTCAACGCCGGTATCATTGGTCCAATATGTCCTAACACTCAATACGCACATCAAGATGGATACATATGTGGTGAGTGTTGTTTCTTATACAGTTACTGAATAAATATGTTGCATAATGATAGTAATAATATTAATAATAATAATAATAATAATAATAATTACGTTATAGTTTGCAGCATTGCTCCATTAGGAGTGGTGTTGCAAACTGTGAGATTGTGCGGTGTGGGAAATACAAAATCTAAGAAGGCATTAATAGTAATTTGAAAAAAATCACTCATAATGCGTCATTTATCTAGCATGCTATTCCAAGGGGCAGTTACTTTTGATTAAAAGTGTTAAAAAATAGTAAATAAATAATTAATTTTTTTGTTTATATATTCATTTGTTGAAAATGCAAAAAAGTGAGACTTAATTTTAGAATTACCTATTCAAAAAGTATTATGTATTTATAGAAGTTTGATTAACTGCATAAAAAATTAATTTATTTAACAAAAGCAGTAATTTTATTTTTTATATATTCCTACTTTTTCTCCCTCTTCTCTCTTTTCTTTATTCTACCTTTTCTTTACTTGTTTCTTTCCTTAAATTTAGTTTTATATACATTTCCCTTTTTCTTCTTTTCGTTTCCTTTCAATGATGTTTCTTTATATTCTTATAGTTTTTTTCCCTTTCTATTTTTCCGTTCTTTCTTATTTCTTATTTCTTTTCAATTTATGATTTAAGCCCGCTATAATGTACCGCACAGTGATACTACAATGATGCTACCGGTTCTCGATTGAGTAATAGATGGAGAGTTTCCAATTGGCACTGATGAAGCTCATTTTATATCATTTACCAGTTAACAGGTTCTAATCTAGGGACGATGTAAAATAATGTACCGTTTCACTTAAAGGGTAATGTCCCACAAAATGACAGCGTAAAGGAACGTAAGCACATTTTTTGTGTGACAGGCACGTATTCATGGCTCAGTTCTGATTGGTCATTTTCATTCCAGAAAGGTCCATTCCATGCACAAAGTGATCATCGATAATTCAATTTTTTGGAACTAATTATTGTGTCAATAGATATGACGATATATTACTGTACTATATTACACTATAAAATATGCAAAATATTTTTTTCTTAATTGTAATTTTAAAATCAAACTTTTATATTTCTACGTGACCCTAATCGTTATTAAATTTCTATCAACTTTTCTATTATTTTTGCAATTAAACAATTATTTCATTCTATGGTTATATTCACTTTAATAATTCATTTAATTTTTTTTTATTGTAAACAAGGTACAGTAAAGATGAAAACATTAATATTAAGTTCAGAGAACAAGTAATATAATCACATGCATGAATAGTGACACAAATTATTACAAGATTATTATAGGTCTAAAATATAGTATAAATAGTATAAAAGACTGGCATTAAATTATATTTACTTTTTTTATTTTTATAGATGAAGATATCTCGACAAGTGGTACAGTGACGTTAATATTAGATGGCGGTACAACGTTAATATTGAATGGCACTAACAATACTGAAACGCTTCAGGTAAACAGATTTGATCAACATAGAATATTTTTAATTCGAATTTTTCGAGCACTCTTATGGTCCTCCTCAGCGATAACAGACTCTTAACTCTCTCATATTAGTATACTTTTGGGTTCAAATGTTGCTGTTATTAGATACATGTTTGTGATTGAAACTATAGTATGTGATGGTGAATGAGTGATGGTGATGGTAGTGCATGACAATGATGCTGATAACACTAAAACAAAATCTTAAAGCACAATTTCAATAATTGCCTACTTCTTTTCTTTAAAGGATGGACGTAATGAAGTCTTAAAATACGCCATTGGAGGTGGTGCTGGTGGAGTCGTGTGTTTGGTATTTGTTGTTGGTTTCTTCCGTAAGTTAATAATTAATTATCAATCGTGACAAATATGTAGAGACTTTTTTTCTTAAGTTTATAGTTCCCCTCCTCCAAAATATTAAACTATGGTCTTTACATAGGGAGCTTTCGATTGCACGACAGCGGTAAGGTCTAAAAGTAATGAGGTCACGTAGAGTGAGTCTGAATTAGTTGTTGGCCTGAATCTACATTGTCATGGATGAATAAATTCGTTTTAGGTTCACATCGTTGTGCAAATTCGAAATCTCCCTATTTTACACATTTCAACAAAGCAAATTCATAAGTATTCAGAGGATGATTAGCGTATAAGCTGTACATTTCCTAATATTTGTTTCATATATGACTTAAACAATTGTTTATATTTATTCCAAACATCGGAAAATGTAATGTGCTTTATTGTCTTTTTCGTGGATGTTTCACTGTTGTGCTAGAACGACATGTAATAAATTAAAAAGCAAATGTACATAATCATTTTTGCTATGAAACATTTTTCATTCCAGTATTCCATTTCATGAAGAAACATCAACAGGAGATAGAGATAGAGACCACGTTTGGCACTGGTGAATCGGAAATACCCTCAGCTGGTGGCATTGATAACTTGCAGCCAATAGACACTAACGTGGCACTTCAGGGTTTTAAAGAAAAATCCGAAGAGTAAAACAAACAAAAATAACATTTTGTTAATTTAATTATTTTACACGATAATAAAACTTTATGGTTTATGTATGTCATGAAATTAGTGTAGAATATGTTTCTTGGTACAGAGATTACTAATACATGAACGTTTTTTATCTTATTCTTGTAAAAGACACTGCCAAACTACTGCTAATACTGAGTGGCGTAACGATGGGGCCGGGGGCCCTGCGTATTTCTGAAACTGGTGGCCCTTTTTATGTCCGGTCACCAATTCCATCGTGGGATTTTAGATGTGCATTGTCATTCTAAATGTTGTTAACGACAAATAAATGATATAATATGGATCCAGAAAATTTAGGCCAGGGAGGGACTTTCACAGTTGGAGAGTCTATACCACCTCAGACCCACCATTGTTGGGGGTAAGAAAATTTATGAATATGGCACCTTTAAATGGCTGGAAATGTCACTTCACATACTGTACATAAAATTGTCAATTTAATTTTCTTTTTATCTCTGGTTAAAAAATATTTTGACAAATTTAGTGGGCCCCAGGCCGCCTGCTCCCCCTCCCCCACTCTTTATTCCGCCACTGGATATAATATGATATGTCCTATAGTCGATTTCAGACACACATTATGCTGTTGCCCTTGTGGGGCTGAGGTATGAAAGTGTATTATTATGGCACGTCTAGATGGCCGGAAATGGCACTTAGACTTAAAATTGTGAATATAGTTTTCTTTTTATATTATTATTTTTTTTTTTTTTTGACAAATTTGGTGGGGTCGCGGGCGGAGAGGCCCCAACTCTTTAATCGTTATAGTATGATATATGCCATAAAGTCGATTTCAGAGACACGTTATGGTGTTATTTATCAACAAAGTCCTTTTTGGCCAGGGTGCTAAATCGAGGAACCTTCGGACCCCTAGAATTCGGGGCCCTGCACACCGCCGCATGAGAGCGCATAAGAGTTATGCCACTGCCAATACTATTAATAATTTATATAGAGATGGGACATATATCATATAATATGCTTATAACTTTATTATAGCACTTGAATTTGTCTCTCGATAAGTTTCTGTCAAGTAATGTTGTTTTATACTCATATTCTTTGTGAAGAATATATCTCTTCAGACCCTCCGTTATGTTTTTTTTTATTTCAAGGGCTTCACTTGAATTAATTAATATTCAAGAAATCATAGACCAGGCAATTTCAATATGTGATGCATGAACATAATACATTAGGTTTCAACATTAAAGTTCATTGTATGGAGGAAGTATATTCTTCTGTTACATTTTGAGCTTAGCTTATCAGTGTTACAGTTCGAAATAAATTTATATTACAGTAATAATAATAATAATAATAATTATTATTATTATTATAAATAATAATAGTAATAACAATATTTAAAACGTTCCTGCTTCCCATTTGCAACATGAAAGCTGGCGTGACAATAGATTATACATAAACAATCGTTTGTTGTTTGTTAACATTTATGGTTTTCAATTTATTTGATATAATTAAACAATTTTACAATAAAGCAAAATAAAAAAGAAGAATAGACATAATAACGAAAACTACAACATCAAAATCTATTAGACATATTTATATTTAAAAAACACTTAGTATAACTGTAAACATATTTTAGTAATTGAAACACAGAAATGTTTTTACACAATAATAATACTTTATAGTTTAAATATATCATGAATTTTGTAAAATATGTTTCTTTGGTACAGGGATTATTAATAAATTAACCTTTTTTTCGTTATTCTTGTAAAAGACAACGCCAAACTACTGCCAATACTATTATGAATTTATACATATATGGAACATATATTATATAGGCCTAATCATATAATAACTTTATTATAGCGCTTGAATTTGTCTCTCTGGACTTTATGGTGAAGTAATGTTGTATTCTTTGTAAAGAATACTCTCTTCAGACCCTCCGCTATAAATTTTTTTTTTTTTTTTTGTTTCAGGAAATTCACTTCTTAATTAATATTCAAGAAACCATAGACCAGGCAATATCTTATTATTTTCACTCCCAATATGTCGTACTGAAAGAAACATGACTAACAGTTAAACTACATTATGCTTCAATTAAAAATAATGTAATAATATTGGCAATTAGTTCTTATTAATCACTAAAATTAGGTAATGTTGAACTCGGTTCATTGATAGGAGATCGTTGGCATATGTGCTTAATTGAATAAAAGGTTTTTAAATTATAACACAATTAAAATGGACACGGTAGAAGTAGAAAATAACCTTTAGTTGTAGAATTTTAGACACGACCGCAGGTTAGGGAGAGTTAGCCACTATTGTTGTCATAGACCACGTATAATTGTCGTCACTCTTTAAAAATATGCGTTTGCTATAGTCAGGAACATCACCCTCCACCCAAGTTGGGCAAATCCTGGTGTCACGCCTGTGTATATATATTGCGTCAAAGTATCCAAGTGATATTTTTCCTTTGCATGGACACATTGCTTAATTATGTACACAGAATACAAGTAGGCCTATACGTTTTTCTATATCATATTCGTTCATAATAAGAGAAAAAAAAAATCCAAAAGATATACGGTAACATTGGAACCAAAAAAAAAAAATATTCACCACTGTACACAGAATATTTTATTAAACATACATTTTTTTTAAATATGGTGTCTTATTGTTGTGTTTGTTGACGATGAAAGTGAAGGTGATATTTTATTGAAGTGATTAACATGAGTGTATGTTTTGTAATTTTAAGATTAAAATGAAAAATCAATCTTTATTTTGAGAAAATAAATAACAATAATCAAGGCAATTAAACAGAAGGACGCACATCTCGGGACATCAAAGGTTATAACTCTGGCATCGACATTCCAGGCGCACGTGCGTCCCTACACGCTGAACATCACAAAACCATAGCAACCAGACCATAAACCGTCAGCGTACGTGACGAATTACTCACGCGCGGGTTAGTTGCCATGATAATCGCGCGTCGATCGTGCGGTGATTACAAAGGCCTAATGATATTTTGCACTAACATAGACTGAAATTATATTCTTCATTTCAACATTAATTTTACCAAAATTGTGGTGAATTGTCGTTCATGAGACTCACTTCGCAGAAAAATATAATAAATGTTTTGTATATACTCAAATGTTCGTTTTCGGACACCTTACGCCAACATTGTCAAAATGACAGATTAATGTTACATAAGAACATGAAATTTTATAAAATTCGTAAATTTTAAATTGCTATAACTTTTCATTTCCTTGGTCAATTTTCACAAATCAAATTGCAGTTTATAGAAGCAATTAACAAGCTCGCGGTAAAAAAAATCAGATGTAACAGACATTGCGAAGTGCCCAAAATTAATAAAATAAAAACGAATGGCACACATAGACTAATAATTGACGGTTGTACTCGCAACTAGTATCGGATTGTCGATGCCACAGCAAAGATACTAGAAATACAAGATAGAGTTCTCGCATTGTAAAAATGAGGCGGAAGTCGTGCCCAACGTAGGCGACGCCCTTCTTTTTAACCATTCAAGTTTCCTATACTTCGTGCCCAACGTGCAGGGCGCCCTTCTGTTGCTAAGTATATCCAGACGCAAAAGGCGCCCTTCCTTTTCCACTAATGGAGGAAAACTTTTGCACTAAGAGTGCGTCCGGCCATGCGATTCTGCGCTGTATTGTTGTTTTAT